>NC_088240.1:30607322-30907322 GCF_036934945.1 Oncorhynchus masou masou
TTGTAGCGATGAGACAAGAGAGTAGCTACTAAAACAATTGGATACCACGAAATTGGGGAGAAAAAGGGGTCAAATAAAAAAATACAAAATTTATAGCCATGGTAAAAAGGGATTATTCGACTCGTGGCTCTACGCATTCTCTGGGACTGCTGGCATGTCATGGAACACACCTTCCACGCCATTCATTATTTTCCATAGAACGCATAGCCCCTTGTTGATTATCCCTTACATATCCCAAATACATAGTAGCATGCCACATAGAATGTATGCCCAATACAAAAGTTCTATGTGTTATTCTATGTAGTATTATAGTGTATTTTGATACAGAGCATAGGAGAAAATATGTAGTGTCATTGGGTGAGTGACTCTGTACTGGTTTGTCATGATTGGCCAAACGTACCCTGCCGCGCCCCCAGCCTCCATGTGATTAGCTAACGTGACATCGTTGGACCACACGTCAAACTGCCACTTCCTGAGTCCCAGTACCCCACAGTGGACCCTGCCGCTATGGATGCCCACACGCATGTTCACATTGACCCCTGTGACCTCTCTCACGAGCCTAGAACACACACACACAGACACAGATAGAAACAGTTAGAGACCACTGAGCACTGATTTTGGAGGGAGAAAAGTGGAAATCTGTTCCCAAGTATTCTATCCAGATGGAGTGGTCGCCGGTACTCATGCATGTGAAAGCAGCTCAACCAAGGCTGAGAAAATAGGATTCTGTGTGTTGTTCACCAATCACACGAGAAAACATAGCCTGTGTTGTAATACATCAGCACGTATGTCCAGCTAACTTTCCCACTTTAGCTAGCTAGCTGGCTAACACTATCAGTTTACAGAGTCACTTTTAACAATATAAGTAACTGCTTTCGAATCGGTTTTGAAATAATAATATCTGTTGCATGTGAATACATTTTTATGTCGATAATGTACTGTATTATTGACTGTATGTTTGTTTTACTCCATGTATAACTCTGTGTAGATATATGTGTCGAACTGCTTTGCTTTGTCTTGGCCAGGCCGCAGTTGTAAATGAGAACTTGTTCTCAACTGGCCTACCTGGTTAAATAAAGGTGAAAATAAATAAATAAATGCATTTTGTTGATATGGTCACTGGCGGCTGTGAAATCGGTGATATTTCCGTATGTGAATCGCTTTAGGGCAACAAACACTACAGGTCAAAAGTTTTAGAACACCCAGTCATTCAAGGGTTTATCTTTATTTGTACTATTTTCAAAATTGTAGAATAATAGTGAAGACATTGAAACTATGAAATAACACATATGGAATCATGTAGTTAACAAAAAAGTGTTAAACAAATCAAAATATATTTTATATTAGTCACGACTTCCACCGAAGTCGGCTCCTCTCCTTGTTCGGGCGGTGTTATTCACCGGCTTTCTAGCCATCGCCGCTCCATTTTTCATATGTCTATTTGTTTTGTCTTGTCCCATATAAACCTGTTTTTTATTCCCCAATGAATTGACATGTATTTAGCCCTCTGTTTCCCTGTCACGCCCTGGTCAAAATATATTATGTTTATCTTCATTTATTTGGTCAGGCCAGGGTGTGACATGGGTTATTGTGGTGTGTTTTTGTCTTGGGGTTTTGTGGGGTGTCTAGCGTAGTCTATGGCTGCCTGAGGCGGTTCTCAATCAGTCAGGTGATTATCGTTGTCTCTGATTGGGAACCATATTTAGGCAGCCATATTCTTTGAGTGTTTCGTGGGTGATTGTTCCTGTCTCTGTGTTTATGTTCACCAGATAGGCTGTATAGTTTTTCACGTTCCGTCTGTTGTTTTTGTACATTTCAGTTATTTCATGTCTAGTCTATTTTCATTAATAAATATGAGTAACCACCACGCTGCATTTTGGTCCGCTCCTCCTTCAACAGAAGAATGTCGTTACATTCCCATCATGTCTTGGTGTGTAATTCTGTTAAGCGTGTGTAGCAGGGGCGAAGTCAGGTGCAGGAGAGCAGAGTGTAGCAAACAGGCGCACTTTAATTCCTTTCCAAATAGACAGCACAATAAAAACATAAAAGTGCCAAAACCACTTAACCACTTAACAAAAGTAATGCGCCTGACAAACCACATAACAATAAACAATTACACACAAAGACATGATGGGAAACAGAGGGCTAAATACATGTAAATTGATTAGGGAATGAAAACCAGGTGTGTATGGGACAAGACAAAACAAATGGACATATGAAAAATGGAGCGCGATGGCAAGAGAGCCGGTGACGTTGATCGCCGCCCGAGGAGAGGACACAACTTTGGCGGAAGTCGTGACAATATTTGAAATTCTTCAAATAACCACCCTTTGCCTTGATGACAGCTTTGCACACTCTTGGCATTCTCTCAACCAGCTTCACCTGGAATGCTTTTCCAACAGTCTTGAAGGAGTTCCCACATATGCTGAGCACTTGTTGGCTGCTTTTCCTTCACTCTGTGGTCCGACTCATCCCAAACTATCTCAATTTGGTTGTGTTCGGGGGATTGTGGAGGCCAGGTCATCCTCCTCCAGCCTGGAGGTGTACTGGGTCATTGTCCTGTTGAAAACCAAATGATAGTCCCACTAAGCCCAAACCAGATGGGATGGCGCATCGGTGCAAAATCCTGTGGTAGCCTTGCTGGTTAAGTGTGCCTTGAATTCTAAATAAATCACAGCCAGTGTCACAAGCAAAGCACCCCACACCATCACACCTCCTCCTTCATGGTTTACGGTGGGAAATACACATGCAGAGATCATCCGTTCACCCACACTACGTCTCACAAAGACAGGGCGGTTGGAACCAAAAATCTCCAATTTGGACTCCAGAGCAAATGACAGATTTCCACTGGTCTAATGTCCATGGTTCATCCTTTAGTAGTGGTTTCTTTGCAGCAATTCGACCATGAAAACCTGATTCACACAGTCTCCTCTGAACAGTTGATGTTGAGATGTGTCTGTTACTTGAACTCTGTGAAGCATTTATTTAGGCTGCAATTTCTGATACTGGTGACTCTAATGAACTTATCATTTTCAGCAGAGGTAACACTGGGTCTTCCATTCCTGTGGCGGTCCTCATGAGAGCCAGATTCATCGTAGCGCTTGATGGTTTTTGTGATTGCACTTGAAGAAACTTTCAAAGTTTTTGAAATGTTCCGTATTGACTGAAAGTAATGATGGAGTGCCGTTTCTTATTTTAGCTATTCTTGCCATAATATGGACTTGGTCACCCTTTGCTGTCATCCAAGGCAAATGGTGGCTATTTGAAGAATCTCAAATATAAAATATATTTTGATTTGTTTAACACTTATTTGGTTACTACATGATTCCATATGTGTTATTTCATAGTTTTGATGTCTTCACTATTATTCTACAATGTAGAAAATAGTAGAAAATAAAGAAATACCCTTGAATGAGTAGGTGTTCTCATTCAAGGGTAGTGTAGAGTGTATATCCGTTGTTTTTGTCAAAATTGCTCAAGCTCAGTATATTTGGTTACAATGTAGTAATCACCTCGTTATAATGTCACAGCAGTTTCCTAATACGGTGCCTCGCTGACTCCCTGTGAATGTAGAGGGCAGGGACACTGAACCAGAACATTTTCTCACCTTCGCCTTCTAAACCATTCATCAGTGGCAATATTCTAGATTGTATAACATTGTTCCATGTTATTGCGTCATTGAATTTGGGGGACTGCTTAGAAAAAGGAGAAAGCAAAGTGAAGCAAAAATGCAATAACCACAGCCGCTCTGGTTGAAGGGACGAAAACACAGTCAATTGCACGCACGTGCGTACATACACACACACACACTGACACACACACACGCACACATATACAAACACACTACTGCTGACAGGAGTGTTGAGGGGCAGACAGCCAGGTCTGTGAGCGGAGACAGTCAGGTCTGTGAGCGGAGACAGCCAGGTCTGTGAGCGGAGACAGTCAGGTCTGTGAGCGGAGACAGCCAGGTCTGTGAGCGGAGACAGTCAGGTCTGTGAGCGGAGACAGCCAGGTCTGTGAGCGGAGACAGTCAGGTCTGTGAGCGGAGACAGCCAGGTCTGTGAGCGGAGACAGTCAGGTCTGTGAGCGGAGACAGTCAGGTCTGTGAGCGGAGACAGCCAAGTCTGTGAGCAGAGACAGCCAAGTCTGTGAGCGGAGACAGTCAGGTCTATAAGCAGAGACAGCCAAGTCTGTGAGCGGAGACAGTCAGGTCTATAAGCAGAGACAGCCAGGTCTGTGAGCGGAGACAGTCAGGTCTGTGAGCGGAGACAGTCAGGTCTGTGAGCGGAGACAGTCAGGTCTGTGAGCGGAGACAGTCAGGTCTGTGAGCGGAGACAGTCAGGTCTGTGAGCAGAGACAGCCAGGTCTGTGAGCGGAGACAGTCAGGTCTGTGAGCGGAGACAGACATCTGTCTCGTTATTCAGAAACAGCCAATCAATAAATCAGCCAGCCCTTATCTCTCTCAGCAAACACCAATCAGACGCCACAAAAAAATACAACTGAACAGTAACGCAATCAGCATTAGCCTGTTTCAAGCACACCAAGCACCTGTCCTGGACTCATTGACTTAACTTTTGCAGACACAAATTAGGCTAAGTGCCTCTTCATGCGTATAGAGTGAACCTGATTTGAACCTTTCCGGTTTCTCTGGGCCTGGAAGTGTAGGAGTACTATGGCATTAATGCACACCTGACTCCTACCACCTGTCTGAAACAAGGCTTGTGCATCGTGTGGCTCTCCAGGAACAGGATTGAAGAACAATTGAAGAGTTTATATCCAAAACGCTATATTGACCTATATTTCACATTTGAAATGATTGCTTATGGGCACCTTCACGTGTGTGTAAAATATGACTGTTCTCAGATGTTTTATTCATAGATTTTAGATGTGTATGAATATGTGTTTTTTGCAAAACTCTATATACTGTATGCCAGACCCTCTGACTTTTTCCACATTTTGTTACGTTACACCCTTATTCTAAAATTAAATTTAAAAAATCCTCAGCAATCTACTAACAAGACTCCATAATGTCAAAGCGAAAACAGGTTTTTAGAAATTATTGCAAATGAATGAAAGATTTAAAACTGAAAACCTTATTTACATAAGTACTCAGACCCTTTGCTATGAGACTGGAAATTAAGCTCAGATGCATCCTGTTTTACATTGATCATCTTTGAGATGTTTCTACAATTTGATTCTAGTCCACCTGTGATAAATTCAATTAATTGGACATGATTTGGAAAGGCACACACCTGTCTATATAAGGTCCCACAGTTGACCATGCATGTGAGAGCAAAAACCAAGCCATGAGGTTGAAGGAATTGTCCGTAGAGCTCTGAGACAGGATTGTGTGCTGCACAGCTATTTTCAGGTCTCTCCAGTGATTTTTGATTGGGTTCAAGTCCAGGCTCTGGCTGGGCCATTCAACAACATTCGGAGACTTGCCTGAAGCCACTCCTGCACTGTCTTGGCTGTGTGCTTAAGTAGTTGTCCCGATGGAAGGTGAACCTTCGCCTCAGTCTGAGGCCCTGAGCACTCTGAAGCAAGTTTTCATCAAGGATCTTTCTATACTTTGCTCCGTTAATCTTTTCCTCAATCCTGACTAGTCTCCCAGACCCTGCCGCTGAAAAACATCCCCACAGCATGATTCTGCCACCACCACGCTTCACCGTATTGATGGTGCCAGGTTTCCCCAAGACGTGACGGCAAAAGACTTCAATCTTGGTTTCATCAGACCAGAGAATCTTGTTTCTCATGGTCTGAGAGTCTTTAGGTGCCTTTTGGCAAACTCCAAGCGGGCTGTCTTGTGCCTTTTACTGAGGAGTGGCTGTAGTTTGGCCACTCTACCACAAAGGCCTAATTGGTGGAGTGCTGCAGAGATGGTTGTCCTTCTGGAAGGTTTTCCAATCTCCATACAGGAACTCTAGAGCTCTGTCAGAGTGACCATCAGGTTCTTGGTTACCTCCCCGACCAAGGCCCTTCTCCCCCGATTGCTCAGTTTGACCGGCGGCCAGCTTTAGAAAGTGTCTTGGTGGTTCCAAACTTCTTCCATTTAAGAATGATGGAGGCCACTGTGTTCTTGGGCGCCTTCAATGCTGCAAAAAATGTTTGGTACCCTTCCCCTGATCTGTACCTCGACACAATCCTGTCTCTGAGCTCTACGGACAATTCCTTTGACCTCATGGCTTGGTTTTCGCTCTGACATGCACTGTCAACTGTGGGACCTTATATAGACAGGCATGTGCCTTTCCAAATCATGTCCAATGAATTGAATTTATCACAGGTGGACTCCAATCAAGTTGTAGAAACATCTCTAGGATGATCAATGGAAACAGGATGCACCTGAGCTCAATATCGAGTCTCATAGCAAAGGGTCTGAATACTTAGGTAAATAAGGTATTTCTGTTTTTCATTTGAATACATTTGTAAAAATGTCATTATGGGGTATTGTGTGTAGATTGCTGAGGATTTGTATTTATTTAATCCATTTTAGAATAAGGCTGTAATGTAACAAAATGTGGGAAAAGTCAAGGGGTCTGAGTACTTTCCGAAGGCATTATACATGTATTTGGCTGTGCCATACTCACGAGATGGCCTCGATCATGTCCACACCCATCTCCACACAGCAGGATGCGTGGTCGGCGCGGGCCTCTGGCAGCCCAGACACACAGTAGTAGCAGTCTCCAAGAATCTTAATACGCAGGCAGTGGTTCTCCTGTTGACACATACACATACATGCATGCACACAAACACGCACACACCCACACATGTATGCTCACACACACACACACACACACACACACACACACACACACACACACACACACACACACACACACACACACACACACACACACACACACACACACACACACACACACACATAATGTGTTAGTGTGTTACTAGCATTTCCTTTGAGGAGGGTTTTACATACGATGATCACAAAAAGTGTGTTTGTTTCCTGCTTGTTGAAATGCACTTGGTATTGTAAGTCTCTCTGGATAATAGCCTCATGACTAAAAACTCAGCGGAAAATAACTCCCTTCCAAATTAAAACCTGACCACTATATCTAGGCAACCGAATGCTGGCTTCACATTTTGCCAACACTTGGGATAAAACTACAGTACCTTCAGAAAGTTCACACCCCTTGATTTTTTCCACATTTTGTTGCAGCCTGAATTTCAAATGGATTAAACCGAGATTTCTGTGTCACTGGCCTACACACAATACCCCATAATGTCAAAGTGGAATTATGTTTTAACTCAATTTTACGAATAATTTACAAATGAAAGCTGAAAAGCCTTGAGTCACTAAGTATTCAACTCCTTTGCTATGGCAAGACGAAATAAGTTCAGGAGTAAAAACGTGTTTAACTGGTCACATAATAAGTTGCATGGGCTCTGTGTGCAATAGTAGTGTTTAACATGATTCTTGAATGACTACTTCATCTCTGTACCCCACACATACAATTATCTGTAAGGTATCTCCATCAAGCAGTGAATTTCGAACATAGATTCAACCACAAAAACCAGGGAGGTTTTCCAATGACTCACAAAGAATATCCCTTTGACAATGGTGAAGTTATTAATGATACTTTAGATGGTTTATCAATACACCCAGTCACTACAAAGATACAGGTGTCCTTCCTAACTCAGTTGCCGGAGAGGAAGGAAACCGCTCAGCGATTTCATGAGGCCAATGGTGACTTCAAAACAGTTTGAGTTTAATGGCTGTGATAGGAGAAAACTGAGGATGGATCAACTACATTGTAGTTAATTCACAATACTAACATAATTGACAGAATGAAAAGAAGGAAGCCTTTACAAAATAAAAATATTCTAAAACAACAAGGCACTAATGTAATACTGCAAAAAATGTGGCAAAGCAATTAACTTTTTGTCCTGAATACAAAGTGTTGGGGCAAATCCAATACAACACATTACTCAGTACCACTCCATATTTTCAAGCATGGTGGTGGCTGCATCATGTTATGTGTATGCTTGTAATCGTTAAGGACTGGGTAGTTTTTCAGGAGAAAATAATAAACAAAATGGAGCTAAGCACAGGCAAAATCCTGCTGGAAAACCTGGTCCAGTCTGCTTTCCACCAGAATGGGTGATGAATTCACCTTTCAGCAGGAAAATAACCTAAAACACAAGGGCATATCTACACTGGAGTTGCTTACCAAGAAGGCAGTAAATGTTCCTGAGTGGCTGAGTTACAGATTTGACTTAAATTTACTTGAAAATCCATTGTTGTCAAGCAATGATCAACAACCAATTTGACAGACCATGAAGAATAATGTTGCACAATCCGGGTTTGGAAAGCTCTTAGAGACTTACCGAGAAAGACAGCTATTATTATCACTGCCAAATGTGCATTCAGCAAATTATTGACTAAGGGGTGTGAATCCTTATGTAAATCAGATATTTCTGTATTTCATTTTCAATAAATGTGCAAAAATGCCTTTAAACATGTTCTCATTTTGTCATTATGGGATCTTGTGTGTAGATGGGTGAGAGAAAAAAATGATAATAATTCAGGCTGTAACACAACAAAATGTGGAATAAGTTAAGAGGTGTGAATACTTTCTGACGGCACTAGATCTGTGGTGTATGGGGTATGTTTTACATACAATGTATAATTATCCCTATATAATGTACTGTCGCTTATAAATACCAAATCTAAATAGAGTATTAAATGAATCACTTTTCTTCCTTTTGTGGGAATTCTGCACTGCAAAATGCCCTCATGACATGAATGTTAAAGAGAATGGCTCTTTTTCTTTTACCTATTTTAATACAATTTCACTGCAGTATAAAATACTGTTAATAGGCTATTGTGTGTGTGTTATTTAGAACTCAGCAGTCCAGTCTATAAAGATATTGGGTTGTGGGGGGAGGAACACAGTGTGGTCACATGGAAAGCTTGAGTAATCATTCTACATGTGTCTTCTAGAACACATAGTTAAGTAGCATGCCCTGGATATGACCTTAATGGTTGCTTGGCAGAGAGAGTCTGGCCTTGTGCTGTACTGTAAATATCTAGCATAATGGTTTATGTGAGAGAGTGTGTGTGTGTGTCTCCCTTGGGCAGGGCACAGGACTGCAGCAGGCTCATGTCTCATGATAGCCACCTGAATGCCTTCTGTCTCCACAGCACATGGCTCTGTTTAGACCAGGATCCATACAATCACTCCTAGTGTTGTGCAAATTAAAGAGTACGTGGGTGTGTGTGTGTGTGTGTGTGTGTGTGTTCACGACCTCCTTGGAACGTCTGACAGGATCTAAATCTATTTAAGTGCATTTAAGAAAATCCTTCTGACTGCATCATTAATACGTCTATGTGATTAATCTGACATATGAAACTGAATGTGTGTGTGTGTACTGGAATCAGCTAAGACGTGGCTAGTGAGATGGGCAGTTCTCAGTGTCTTCGCATGCACATGTGTGTGTGTTTGTTCATGTGTGCGTCCGTGTGCACAGCTATGTGTGTATGCAGATTGTATTATGTGTACGTGCCTGTGCATGCAAGTTCATGCATATGGGCCTGTGTGTGCTCTGCTCTCTGTGCCAGTACCAGGGAGGTCACAGTGGTCCATGCTGGGTCTGGATGAGAATGGGTCTATGTCTGGGAGGTGTGCTGTGACTCAGTGCCCCTGCAGTGGGCTAATGAGGTGATAGTTGAGGCCTGGCTGGCAGACCAGCGGGGGTACACAACCACACAGTGAATTGTGTCAGGGAATTCAAAGTTGTAAAAATCCACATCGTTATCTGTAAACTCAACTATATCTGGCTGGCATTTCAAATAGCAGAAGAAAGGACTCCAAAGTGGGAGGAAGGAGTACTGTACAATAATAGTGTTGCAGGGTTCAACTGTGTGTGTGTGTGTGTGTGTGTGTGTGTGTGTGTGTGTGTGTGTGTGTGTGTGTGTGTGTGTGTGTGTGTGTGTGTGTGTGTGTGTGTGTGTGTGCGTCTGTGTGTGTCTATGCGTCTGTGTGTGTCTGTGTGTGTCTGTGTGTGCATGCATGTGCGTGTGTGTGTGTGTGCGTGCGTTTGTGGTTGCCTGTGTTCTCACCGCGGCCAGCTTGTCGAAGCGGGCGAAAAGTTCATTGAGTGTCATCACCAGCTCCTGGGCAGTACACTGGGACGCCAGACTGGTAAACCCCTCGATGTCCGCAAACAGGATGCTGCAAGACGCACAGGCGCACACACACACACACACACACACACACACACACACACACACACACACACACACACACACACACACACACACACACACACACACACACACACAGAGGAAGAGAGAGATATATATAGAGAGAGAGGTAGAGAGAGAAAAAGGGTTAGCTCCAGTTACTTCAATAGAAAACATTCCAGGTCACTTTCTGATTATTCCTTAATACTCGTCTCGGATCAATACTAAGTACTTCATAACATACTGTATCTTGGCTGAGACATTGAACTCAGCACAGTGCTCAGTACCTTCCAGCCAACCAGACATTGAATAAGGGAGCAGATAGAGCTGTTGAATGAAAAGCTAAATTAATTCCTATCCTTTTTTCCCACCCTGAAGTAATACAACTGTGTATAAAGTGGAGAAATTATAGGATAGTCTGAAAGTCATGATTGCTTCCTCCTCTCCAATACCCACGCCGCACCACTCTTACTGAATGGCATCGGCCGTTACCACGGGTACAGAGGTGGCTCTGACTCAAGGCTGATTGCCACTGGTCTATTCAATTCAATGGTACCATTTCTGAGAAACATGAGAAAAGTGATGCTTTTAATCAGCATTTTACCTTGGAAGCCTTTTTATTTGAAAGAAATTATGTTTTTTTTGACCCTGGTCAGTGAGTCGACTGCTCTTCACTCTCCCAGACTCTACTTGGCATGATGGAAGATCCATAAACTTCTAGTGAATCTTTGTTCCCATTTCAACAACTTTCTACCTGTGATGTGCTAGATGCCTTGCTTAAGATGGCTGTCAAAAAAACTCAGATTTACTTGATCCTTACTTTTGCTGCCCTAATTGCGGAATCATTGACATATTTTTTACCTTACGGTTATCTTGCTGCAATCCCCAGGGTTTGGAAGGCAGCCCATGTGCTCCCTCTCCACAAAGTTGGTGTTAAACCCTCCGCCCTAAATAATTATCGCCCTGTCTCTAAACTGTCTTGCCTATCAAAACATTTTCGAATCTTTGATAAACTCGGGTTAGGTCTTTCCTAGCTACAAAATGTGTTCATGAATATGGTTTCAGGCCAGGTCATTGCACCTTTATAGGCTTTGTTAAATAGCAGAAAACAAATAATTCCATCAACATTCATACCAGTAATAGATTATGGTGATATAATCTATAATACAGTATATGAATGCAGCTGCCAGTGTATTGAAGCCCTTGGATGCAGTTCTCGTAGTGCACTAAGCTTTATTACAGGCGACAGGTTCAGTACACATCACTGAATTCTGTATCAGAAATTAGGCTGGTCCTCTTTGAAGTCTCATAGATCGATGCCTTGCATTCTTTTTGTTTATAAAGCCCTCTTGAACAAACTTCCCCCATACCTTACTTCATTGTTAACCTACAGACGTACGAGCCACCAGACCCGATCTCAGGGATTTCTAACGCTGGAGATCCCTTCCATCTCCACTGAGTTAGGTCATCGTCAAATCAAATCAAGCTTTATTTATACAGCACATTTCAGACATGGAAAGGAACACAATTGTGCTTCACTCGAAGAAAAAAACTAAGAAAAACAATGAAAATAAAAACTGAAATATTTACTACATAACAAACATAAGAGGATAAAAAACTAAATAATAACAATTAAAACGGAACGTCTAAACAGCTACCTAAGGAAAAGCAAAGCTTTGGGATAGTTAAAAGGCCAGTGCCAGAGGACCTGAGGGACCTACTGGGTAAAAGCATGTCTGGCGTATTGGGGTGCCAAAAACCAATAGAAGTATCTCAAAATGTAAGTCTAAAACTCACAGGCAGTCGGTGCAGAGACCTTAAAACCTGTGTACTGTGTGCTCTCCATCTAGTCTTGGTTAGTACTCGTACTGCAGCATTCTGTATGTTTTACAGTAGACCAATGGCTTTCTTGAGTAGACCAGACAGAAGAGCATTACAGTAGGGAAGCCTTCTTGTAATCAAAGCATGGATGAGTCTCTGTATCAGCCTGAGAGAGAAATCACCTTGACAATGTTCCTCAGGTGGTAAAAAGCTTTTTTGGTCACATTCCTTACGTGTGATATGAAATTTAATTCGGAATCTAAAATAACACCTATGTTTTTTACCTGGTGTTTTATCTGTGCGGCCAGATTCTCCCTCGGTGCTTTGGCTCCAACAATAAGTACCTCCATCTTGTTTTGATTTCGCTGTTGGAAGTTGTGTGCCATCCAAGTATTTAAATCACTAACACAGTCTAATAGTCCTCTAGAGACACAGAAGTGTAAAGTTGTGTAACGTCTGCGTAGTAGTGAAAATCAATGCTGTGCTTACTGATAACTCTGCCAAGGGGTAACATACTGTATATATACACAAGTATGTGGAAACCCCTTAAAATGAGTGAATTCAGCTATTTCAGCCACACCTGTTGCTGACAGCTTTATACAATTGAGCACACAGTCATGCAATCTAAATAGACAAACATTGGCAGGAGAATGGCCTTACTGAAGAACTCCGTGAATTTCAACGTGCCACCGTCATAGGATGTCACCTTTCCAACAAGTCAGTTTCTGCTCTGCTATCACTGTCCTGAGCAACTGTAAGTGCTGTTATTGTGAAGTAGAAACGTCTAGGAGCAACAACGGTTCAGCCGCAAAGTGGTAGGCCACACAAGCTCACAGAACGGGACAGCCAAGTGCTGAAGCGCTTAAAAATCGTCTGACCTCGGTTGCAACACTCACTACTGAGTTCCAAACTGCCTCTGGAAGCAACGTCAGCACAAGAACTCTCCAGGAGCTTCATGAAATGTGTTTCCATGGCTGAGCAACCTCATACAAGCCTAAGATCACCATGCGCAATGCCAAGAGTCGGCTGGAGTGGTGTAAAGCTCACCACCATTGGACTCTGGAGTGATGAATCATGCTTCACCATCTGGTAGTCTGATGGACAAATCTGGGTTTAGCAGTTGCCAGGAGAACACTACCTGACCGAACGCATAGTGCCAACTGTAAAGTTTGGTGGAGGTGGAATAATGGTCTGGGGCTAAACGCTACAGCATACAATGACATTCTAGACAATTCTGTGCTTCCAACTTGGAGTACGCCCTTTCCTCCCCCGCCCTTTACGCCCTTTCATCATGATCAAAAGTGTTGAATGCAAATCCAAGAGGACAAAGAGCTGTTTGGCATTTATGTTGGCTCTAAGATCATTTACTACTTTAACTAAGTAGTAAATGTGCTGTTGTAGGCCTGAAAACCATATTAGATGTTTTTTTCAAATACAGTTAAAAAATGATTTAGCTGTTTGAAAACCAATTTCTCCAGAAGTTTGAAGGTTAGAGCTTGACTGAACATTTCTTCAGAAGGGGTTTCACCATAGCAGATTTTAGTGCAGTGGGGAAAGTGCCTGAGCGAAAGTGCCAAATCACCCAAGTCATAGACTGTTCGCTCTGCAACCGCACAGCAAGAGGTACCGGAGCGCCAAGTCTAGAACCAAAAGGTTCCTTAACAGCTTCTGCCCCCAAGCCATAAGACTGCTGAACAATTAAGTCTAGTTATTGTTATGGAATTTTCATGTTACTTTTTGATTTGATTCGATTTTTTTGACTTTAGTAAATATTTTCTTAACTCTATTCTTGAACTGCATTGTTGGTTAAGGGCTTGTAAGTAAGCATTTCACCTGTTGTATTTGGCGCATGTGACAAATAATATTTGATTTGATTTGATTAACAGTAGCTTGCATTTCTTCAGATATGCAATTAAAAACTGTTTTGAAGAAGGTGGTGGGGATAGCATTGAGAAGGCAGGTAGAAGGCTTAAGTTATGATATCACTTTCCTGAGCATGTCTGTGTCAACCAAAAATAAATCCGTAATGCCTTTGCGAGATAGGCTAGGGAACGTATCATTAAACTCCTCATCAGGTCTTGCTAGACTGATACCCAGCCTAATGTTTGTTATCTTATCTCTGAAGTATGCCACAAACATTTATATATGGAGGAAAGTTCACATAGGTTTGCGTGGGTAGGATTTATCGAGAAGAGCACTCTCAAATTATTTGGATTATTAGTTAGAAAAATTAGCCCGTCTGGCATTTCTAATTGCCTCAATGTATATGCCAAGTTCCTCTCTCAGAATATCATAACGGAACTACAACTTTGACTTTCTCCACTTCCGCTCTGCCTTTCTGCAATTTCTCTTAAATGTACAAGGGGCTCTCCCTTTGGATTTGGCTTTTTTCAACTTTACTGGAGCTATGGCATCAATGGTTGCTCTTAATTTGCTATTAAAGTTAGCAAATAAATCAACACAAGAGAAAGGCAAAATATGTGATGGAGTACTGTTCATACACTCAGTAAAATCTGTAGCAACTTCAGAGGTAAGAGAGCGTTTCTTAATAATGAGTTCAGTATTACCCTGTGCTATGGGCAACAAGGTAGTACAAAATACACAGTGGTGATCAGATAAAGCAACATCAACAATTGAGGATAAGTCAATAGAAAGCCCCTTGGTAATAACCAGGTCCAGAGTATGGCCGCGGTTATGCATTGGCCCAATAATATGTTGGATAAAGTCCATAGAGCTCAAAAGATTCAGTAAAGAAAGTGGGGCAGTGCTATGGTGGCCTATACAGGGTTATGGCCAGCACTGGTGGCCGACATTTAAACAGTATAGCATGATGCTCAAAAGACCCAAGTTGCCAAATGAAATGTCCTTACAGCTGGGAGGCTTCAATAAGAGAAGCACTACAGTCTGAAGACAGCCATGTTTCAGTGAGAAACATGCAATCAACTTTGTGCTCAGTAATGAGGTCATTCACAAGAAAGGTTTTACTTGTGATTGCTCGAACATTTAAAAGAGCCATATTCAATGAGTGGGCTACTCTGCCCCTGGGGCATCTGCCTCGAGGTAACGAACAGAATAACTACCAAATTATTAACTTTTACAACCATTTTTTCTGACAGTCTCCAATCTATCAGAATGGTAGCAGATGACAGTTTGTATAAACTTACTAGAAGGCGGAGTTAAAGGAACATAAATTAGGTTACTCATAATAACCATAGTGCCATGTCTACAGGAGTTGATATGCTTTCCAAGTCCTCCGTTGCTTATTCTGACAGGGAGAACTGGAGCACTACCAGACCCTGTCCGTCAGTCTCTAAAACAGTTTCGATGTTGCTGGAAATAATAATAAACCCTTCGTTTGGGGTGAATCCGGTCTCTTTTATGAAGTGCTGGTTGCTCCCAAGCAAATCAAAGTTGTCACAAAGAGAGACATTCCTGTCATTGCAAACTTTCTTCAGGTACTCGTTTATGGCAAATAGTTAGCTGAATTATTCGGAACCCCTTCGGTAGCACGGGAGGGGCCCAGAGATTATTTTTCTCTACCCTGTGCTAGGGAGGTTCTTTAAAAATGATTTGTAGTCATCCCTCAGGTCCTCAAGCCGCTTAAAACGAAGGTTGTTAAAACCTACATGAGTGACGATAGTGTCAATATTGGAGTAGTTGGCCAGAACCATGGGCAGGAGAGTGTTGATGTCATGGACATGGGCTCCTGGATGACAGTGGACCTTAGTCGGTCCACAGACCGTAGGCAGGCCAATATCTCTCACCATCGAGCTGCCCACAATGTTGGTGGTAGTGATGGAATCCGATGGGGAAGCAAGCATCTGAAGTGCGGTGAGCATGGGGGAGGGTGGCAGTGGGAGGCCACCGGCTAATCTGTGCTGAGTCCTGGAGCTGGTTAGTCAGTCTCAAGCGTGGCAAAGCTATTTCATAGCTGGATCGAATCTTCTCGGATAGAGGGGTGGCCAGACTGCCCTCCCGATCTCCTACACCTTGCGAGTATCGTCTCCCATGGGCCGCAGAGTTGAATTTAACCTGTCGGTTGGATTGAGACAGATCAACGCCACCAGACTCATCAACGGCTTTGCTATAGGAGGCATATAAAACTGCGGTCTAAGGCACTGCATCACAGTGCTTGAGGTGTAACTACAGACTAAAGAGGTTCGATCCCAGGTTGTGTCGCAGCCAGCTGCGACCGGGAGACCCATGAGGTGGTGCACAATTGGCCCAGCGTGGTCTGGGGTTGGCTGGCTGGGGATGCCCTTGTCCCATCGCGTTCTAACGACTCCTTGTGGCAGGCTAACCGCATGCACACTGACTTCGGTCACCAGCTGTACAGTGTTTCCTCCGACACGTTGGTGCGGCTTGCTTCCAGGTTAAGCGAGCAGTGTGTCAAGAAGTAGTGCGGCTTGGCAGGGTCGTGTTTCAGAGGACGCATGGCTCTCGACCTTCGCCTCTTCTGAGTCCATACAGGAGTTGCAGCGATGGGACAAGACCGTAACTTCCAATTGGGGAGAAAAAGTCTTTAAAAGTGACAAAAAATACAAAAACATCTGAGAAATCAGGATGATTTGTATGAGGCTAGGTAAATCTGCACCTTACGTGTGGAATAATCTCCTAAACTCTCTAAAATTGGATGATTTGGTGCCTCTAGGGCAATTCAGACAGTTGATTGAGGACCTTTTTACAGAACAATGTGTTTGTTTTCAATGATTGTGTTTTGTATCTCTACTTTGCTTATTGTAGTGTAGTGATGTGTATATTATTTTGTAATTCCAGGGCTCATCTGTAAAAGAGACCTTGGTCTCAGCATGACTCCCTGTCAAAACAAAATGTTCATGGGAAGACTTTCTGACTTTCTACAGTAACAATAGCCGCCACCACAGCACCTTATCATATATGTTACCAATACGTCAGCCCCATTACCATTCCAGTGGGCTGACTACTTGACTGACTGTGCTGTGATGAGTGCTAAAGACAAGTAGCTATCTACGCTATTGAAAAACACAATTACTTCTGGCTATGTGACTGTGCTGAGTGTTAGCAATCTATGCTATTGAAAAATGTATGTCCCAATGGTGTTGGAGAACAGAGGCTTTCTTCACTCAACACAGAGAGAGAGTGTGTGGAGGCAGGTAATCTTCCCTGAGAACAAGGTAACTGATAGGGCTGTCTATTATGTGTTTCCACTTGGTGGTCGGGACAGGACACATACACAACACTACGACAGTGTGGATAAAGATGAGCTCATCTCGTTTCACTTTTCTATATTCAATCTGGAGACAAAGAGAGAGAAGAGGCAGCGACAGCTCGATTTCAGCACTAGGCCATGGGGGGACTGCCTGGGAGTCAGGTTGGCTTGACATGACATGATCGACTAATCTCTTGAGCTTCTGTTGACACTGGGAGTTGTTCTCAGGGACGTTGTGGCCCTCAGTTCCTTATCGAAGTCTGAAGGTTGGCTGTGAATGCTTGAATGGTTTCCGGAGAAAATGCTATGCCGTTTAAAGGAGTACTCAATAGACAGTTCGTTAAGAGACAGGCTTCCAATGAACTGATCCAAGTTTGACCTCACAACTACTATTAAATTCAGCAAAAAAAGAAACGTCCTCTCACTGTCAACTGCATTTATTTTCAGCAAACTTGACATGTGTAAATATTTGTTTGAACATAACAAGATTCAACAACTGAGACATAAACTGAAGTTCCACAGACATGTGACAAACAGAAATGGAAAAATGTGTCCCTGAACAAAGGGGGAGTCCAAATCAAAAGTAACAGTCAGCATCTGGTGTGGCCACCAGCTGCATTAAGTACTGCAGTGCATCTCTTCCTCATGGACTGCACGAGATTTGCCAGTTCTTACTGGGAGATGTTACCCCATTCTTCCACCAAGGCACCTGCAAATTCCCGGACATTTCTGGGGGTAGTGGCCCTAGCCCTCACCTTCCGATCCAACAGATCCCAGACGTGCTCAATGGGATTGAGATCCGGGCTCTTCGATGGCCTTGGCAGAACACTGACATTCCTGTCTTGCAGGAAATCACGTACAGGACGAGCAGTATGGCTGGTGGCATTGTCATGCTGGAGGGTCATGTCAGGATGAGCCTGCCTGAAGGGTACCACATGAGGAAGGAGGATGTCTTCCCAGTAACGCACAACAAGCTCAGTCCGATGATGCAGTGGCACACCGCCCCAGATCATGACGGACCCTCCATCTTCAAATCGATCCCGCTCCAGAGTACAGGCCTCGGTGTAACTCTTATTCCTTCGACGATAAACACAAATCCAACCATCATCCCTGTTGAGACAAAACCGCGAGTCGTCAGTGAAGAGCACTTTTTGCCAGTCCTGTCTGGTCCAGCGACCGTGGGTTTGTGCCCATAGGCGACGTTGTTGCCAGTGATGTCTGGTGAAGACCTGCCTTACAACAGGCCTACAAGCCCTCAGTCCAGCCTCTCTCAGCCTATTGCAGATAGTCTGAGCACTGATGGAGGGATTGTGCGTTCCTGGTGTAACTCGGGCAGTTGTTGTTGAAATCCTGTAACTGTCCTGCAAGTGTGATGTTCGGATGTACCAATCCTGTGCAGGTGTTGTTACATGTGGTCTGCCACTGCGAGGACGATCAGCTGTCCATCCTGCCTCCCTGTAGCGCTGTCTTAGGCGTCTCACCGTACGGACATTGCAATTTATTGCCCTGGCCACATCTGCAGTCCTCATGCCTCCTTGCAGCATGCCTAAGGCGCGTTCACGTAGATTAGCAGCGACCCTGGGCATCTTTCTTTTGTTGTTTTTCAGAGTCATTAGAAAGGCCCCCTTAGTGTCCTAAGATTTCATAACTGCGACCTTAATTGCCTACCGTCTGTAAACTGTTAGTGTCTTAACGACCGTTCCACAGGTGCTTGTTCATTAATGGGAAACAGTGTTTAAACCCGTTACAATGAAGATCTGTGAAGTTATTTGGACAGCTTGCTATCGTCGACGGAAAAATGAATTCCCAAGTTTATCAAGACATGTTGCAGGAGAATGTAAGGCTATCTGTCCGTTAATTGAAGCTCAACAGACGTGGGGTGATGCAACAGGATAACGACAAAAAACACAGAAGTAAATCTACAACAGAATTGCTTCAACAGAAGAAAATATGCCTTCTGGAGTGGCCCAGTCAGAGTCCTGACCTCAACCTGATTGAGATGCTGTGGCATGAGTTCAAGAGAGTGATTCACACCAGACATCCCAAGAATATTGCTGAACTGATATAGTTTTGTATAGAGGAATGGTCCAAAATTCCTCCTGAGCGTTGTGCAGGTCTGGTCCACAACTACAGAAAACATTTGGTTGAGGTTATTGCTGCTAAAAGGAGGGTCAACCTGCTATTAAATCAAAGGGTTCACATACTTGTTCCACCCTGCACTGTGAATGTTTACATGGCGTGTTCAATAAAGACATGAAAACTTATAATTGTTTGTGTGTTATGAGTTTAAGCAGATTGTGTTTGTCTATTGTTGTGGCTTAGATGAAGATCAGGTAAAATTGTATGACTAATTTATGCAGAAATCAATGTAATTCCAAAGGATTCACATACTTTTTCTAGCCACTGTATCTAGAAAGGGAGGGGGTGACTAAAATTGGGTAATTATATCTTTTGATATATTTGTCTGTGTTCCTTTCTTTCATCACGGGATGGAGATATAGACGACAGGGAAGAGAGAGCGAGAGAGAGAGGAAGAAACGAGCAGCTTCAGAGACAAATACGCTCACATGAGTATCACAGGGTACACACAGCCCAGCTCCATGCCACTAGCAGCCCTGCCTGCAGGAAGATGAATGGGGACAAGATAAGATATGTCTATACGCTGAAAATAGAGCTGAAGGAACAGAGGCATAGAGAGAGACAGAGAAGGGTGTTACGAGGTTATAAAATAATCATTGGGGGAGGATGGGATGGTTCCATCTAGAGTCAACCTAGACTAAACCAGAGACAGTGGTTCTGTCCAGAAACAATCCTTAGTCTCGACCCCCAATCTGTTCATCTGAAATAATTGGATAGGTATAAGCCTATTACAGGGAAAGCTGGAGCTACTCCCAGTAGGCCCATACTCCCATTGCTGGTGCTACTCCAAGTAGGCTCATACTCCCATTGCTGGTGCTACTCCCAGTAGGCCCATACTCCCATTGCTGGTGCTACTCCAAGTAGGCTCATACTCCCATTGCTGGTGCTACTCCCAGTAGACCCATACTCCCATTGCTGGTGCTCCTCCCAGTAGGCCCATGCTCCCATTGCTGGTGCTACTCCCAGTAGACCCATACTCTCATTACAGGTGCTACTCCCAGTAGACCCATACTCCCATTGCTGGTGCTCCTCCCAGTAGGCCCATGCTCCCATTACAGGTGCTCCTCCCAGTAGGCCATACTCCCATTGCTGGTGCTACTCCCAGTAGGCCCATACTCCCATTGCTGGTGCTCCTCCCAGTAGGCCATACTCCCATTGCTGGTGCTACTCCCAGTAGGCCCATACACCCATTACAGGTGCTACTCCAAGTATGCTCATACTCCCATTGCTGGTGCTCCTCGAAGTAGGCTCATACTCCCATTGCTGGTGCTCCTCGAAGTAGGCTCATACTCCCAATGCTGGTGCTCCTCTCAGTAGGCCCATACTCCCATTGCTTACAACTAAGAATCCAGTGACTGTGGTCTCTCTTAGCTGGAGTCTTAGCATCCTTGTATTTCTGTTCCAGAGAGCTGTTGTCATGACCACAGATTGTGATTAGGAGGAGAGCCATCAAGCATTAGAGGAGAGGAGATGAGAGGGGAAGGAATGGGAAGGGGGGGATGGGGGATGCTGCCTTCCAATTGACCTTGGATAACTGTAAATATGGATCCTCATTCTGGGGTTTGAACCAAGACAATTAATGACAATTTAAAAACTGCATTCTCCTTATTATAATTTTTGTCATAATTCAAGAGTGCCTTGATCTGAAATTAAGATTACTTTATTGGTCAATTGCAAACTAAGTCGACCTGAAATTTGACTTCCACTTTTAACCCAACCCCTCCGAAGGACACATACAGGTTTTGGAGAGGTGTGGGAGGCTGCCACACTAGGAGCTGCTGTTGTTCCTTATCAATCTACATACATTACCCCATAATGACAAAGAGCCTTGCACAAGTCACAACAGCAGGCAATGGCATCTAGGATTTGACACCAGCAACCCTCCGGTTGCCAGCTCACTTCCCAACAGATTTTTCCCGTCAGACAAGGGATTTGAAATGTCCTTGTTTTTTAAATAAAAGCAACAAAAAAAATGTCCATTGAAATAACATCAAATTGATCAGAAATACAGTGTAGACATTGTTAATGTTGGAATATGTATGGAATATCTACATAAGTGTACAGAGGCCCATTATCAGCAACCATCACTCCTGTGTTCCAATGGCACGTTGTGTTAGCTAATCCAAGTTTATCGTTTTAAAAGGCTAATTGATCATTAGAAAACCATTTTGCAATTATCACAGCTGAAAACTGTTGTTCTGATTAAAGAAGCAATACAACTGGCCTTCTTTAGACTAGTTGAGTATCTGGAGCATCAGCATTTATGGGTTTGATTACAGGCTCAAAATGGCCAGAAACAAATAACTTTCTTCTGAAACTCATCAGTCTATTCTTGTTCTGAGAAATGAAAGCTTTTCCATGCGAGAAATTGCCAAGAAACTGAAGATCTCGTACAACGCTGTGTACTACTCCCTTTACAGAACAGCGCAAACTGGCTCTAACCAGAATAGAAAGAGGAGTGGGAAGCCCCGGCACACAACTGAGCAAGAGGACAAGTACATTAGAGTGTCTAGTTTGAGAATGCTGGCCTTCTAGGCAGAGTTCCTCTGTCCAGTGTCTGTGTTCTTTTGCCCATCTTAATATTTTATTTTTATTGGCCAGTCTGAAATATGGCCAGCATCCCGGAGTCGCCTCTTCACTGTTGACGTTGCCAGTTGAGGACTTGTCACGCATCTGTTCTCAAACTAATGATCAATTACTCTTTTAAAATGATAAACTTGGATTAGCTAACACAACATGCCATTGGAACACAGGAGTGATGGTTGCTGATAATGGGCCTCTGTACGCCTATTGTTACGGCGTTCTTCGTTTGTCGAAAGAGAGTCGGACCGAAATGCAGCGTGTTGGTTACTCATGTTTTTAATAGACAAAAGACGAATACATGAAATAACAAAAACAACAAACGGAACGTGAAAAACCTATACAGCCTGTCTGGTGAACACTAACACAGAGACAGGAACAATCACCCACGAAATACAAAGTGAAACCCAGGCTACCTAAATACGGTTCCCAATCAGAGACAACGAGAATCACCTGACTCTGATTGAGAACCGCCTCAGGCAGCCAAACCTATGTAACACACACCCCTAATCAGCCACAATCCCAATAACTAAAAAACCCCACTAAGAATTACAACAAACAATAAACCCATGTCACACCCTGGCCTGACCAACTAATTAACTAAAACACAAAATACTAAGACCAAGGCGTGACACCTATGTAGATATTCCATAAAAAAAATCTTCCATTTCCAGCTACAATTATCTTTACAACATTAACAATGTCTACACTGTATTTCTGATCAATTTGATATTATTTTAATGGACAAAAAATTTGCTTTTCTTACAAAAACAAGGACATTTCTAAGTGACCCCAAACCTTTGAATGGTAGTGCACATTTGTTGTTTACCAAGTGATAGCAACAGAATACTCTCAATTGTATTCATTACAATGCAGAGAAAGAAAATAGAGGTTATGTCATGTGAATTGTACTGTAATGGCTAGTCCCCCTGGTCTGTTTTCTGTGTGATCCCGGGTTGGCTGGCTGACACAGACACAGGCACGGCAGGGGGCACTAGACCCAGCCAAGACCACCTCCCTTTAAACATAGATTATCAGCTTGTACTGTAGCTGAGGACAGGGGTGACATGGAGGCTAAATTTAGACACAAATATAATCCCTGTGCCTCCCACAACGAGCGGATTAAGAGCGCCACAAATATTATCTCCCAGGAAGCAGTATGTTCCGTTCTCCTAGGGCACGACCATATATGTATATTTGGGCTGGTTTGGAGAGGGTGGGCGGGATCCTGGGCAGAAATCGAGAGCTGTGTCAGGTCTTAAAGCTCCATTTAATCGTTAGACGATGAATCATGAGATATTTAATGGAGGCATATCTAAGATAGTGTTGTTGTTTTGTTTTTTACACATGACACACAGTAACTTCCTATAGTACTTCACAGAAATCAAGGCATTTAGAGAAACAAGGGTCTACATGCATGGGTTTCTTTCATTCAACTCTGCCCCAAAGCATGTCTTTCATGTTAGAGGCACATGTACAGCAGGCCCATTTTCTATAGAGGAATGTGTTCTATAAATTACTGTATTTATGTATGTATACAGGGCCCCCAGAAAGAATTCAGACCCTTTGACTTTTCCAAATTTTGTTAGGTTACAGACTTATTCTAAAATAGTTTGTTTTCCTTATCAATCTACACACATTACCCCATAATGACAAAGCAAAAACAGGTTTTTGGAAATGTTTGCTAATTTATATAAAAAAATTAAAAAACTGAAATATAAAATGTACATAAGTATTCAGACCCTTTAATCAGTACTTTGTTGAAGAATCTTTGGCAGCGATTACAGCCTCAAGTGTTATTGGGTATGATGCTACAACCTTGGCACATCTGTATTTGGGTAGTTTCTCCTATTCTTCTCTGCAGATCCTCTCAAGTTCTCTCAGATTGGCTCATACTCCATTGCTGCACAGCTTTTTTCAGATCTCTCCAGAGAATTAAGATCAGGTTCAAGTCCGGGCTCTGGCTGGGCCACTCAAGGACATTCAGAGACTTGTCCCGAAGCCACTCCGGCGTTGTCTTGGCTGTGTGCTTAGGTTAGTTGTCCTGTTGGAAGGTGAACCTTCAACCCAGACTGAGGTCCTGAGCACTCTGGAGCAGATTTTCACCAAGGATCTCTCTGTACTGACTAGTCTCCCAGTCTGTGCCGCTGAAAAACATCCCCACAGCATGCTGCTGCCATCACCATGCATCACCGTATGGATGGTGCCAGGTTTCCTCCAGATGTGATGCTTGGCATTCATGCCAAAGAGTTCAATCTTGGTTTCATCAGACTAGAAAATCTTGTTTCTCATGGTCTGAGAGTCTTTAGGTGGCTTTTGGCAAACTCCAAGTGGGCTGTAATGTGCCTTTTACTGAGGAGTGGCTTCTGTCTGGCATAAAGTCCTGATTAATGGAGTACTGCAGAGATGGTTGTCCTTCTGGAAAGTTCTCCCATCTCTACAGGGGAACTCTAGAGCCCTGACAGAGTGACCATTGGGTTCTAGGTCACCTCCCTGACCAAGCCCTTCTCCCCAATTGCTTAGTTTGGCCGGGCGGTCAGCTCTAGGAAGCGTTTTGGTGGTTCCAAACTTCTTCTATTTAAGAATGATGGAGGCCACTGTGTTCTTGGGGACCTTCAATACTGCAGACATTTGTTGGTACCCTTCCCCAGATCTGTGCCTCGACACAATCCTGTCTGGGAGCTCTACGGATAATTCCTTTGACCTCATGGCTTGGTTTTCGCTCTGACATGCACTGTCAAATGCGGGACCTTATATAGACAGGCGTGTGCCTTTTCAAATCATGTTCAATCAATTGAATTTACCACAGGTGGTTTCCAATCAAGTTGTAGAAACATCTGAAGGATAATCAATGGAAACAGGATGCACCTGAGCTCAACTAATTAAAAAAAATATCTACCTTTATTTAACTTGGCAAGTCAGTTAAGAACAAATTCTTATTTACAATGACAGCCTACACCGACCAAACCCGGGCCAATTGTGCGCCGCCCTATGGGACTCCCAATCATGGCCAGTTGTGATACAGCCTGGATTTGAACCAGGATGTCTGTAGTGATGCCTCGAGCACCGAGATACACTGTCTTAGACCGCTGCACCACTCAGGAGACCACAGTTCTGAGTCTCATAGCAAAGGGTCTAAATACTTAAATAAAGTATTTCTGTTAATTCTTTTTAATAAAGTTACAAACATTTCTACAAACCTGTTTTCACTTTGTCATTAAGGGGTATTGTGTGTAGATTGCTGAGGAAAAATAAATATTTAATCACTTTTAGAATAAAACGTCAAGGGGTCTGAAAACCTTCCGAAGGAACTGTATACAGTATCTATGAGTCACTGGGTGTATGTACCAGAAATTAAAAAGAAAAATACATTCACCAAAACAGGACGTCACCACTGGGAGAAAACATCAGATATTCATTGTGCAATAACTTTACCAAACAAGGTACACTGTGACCATGACCTGATGAAACCAGGCATGTTGAAGCCCTTACAACCACTTAGTCAGAGAGAGACAATATATTCGCATCAGCATTATTGTGCTCATCCATTGCATTATTTTGCTAAACTGTCAGAGATGATAAACAGACAGTCATATCTCATTTGCTCAATGGAATGTAACAATGGAATGAACCTTCTGTACTAACCACACAACCTGGTTTACAGGCTACAACAAGGCCATGCGCTGGACTCGGGCAATGTCACAACTAGAGTAAATCTACTGTAAATCACTCCAAAAGGTGGATAAACTGCAGAACAACAAGGCCCAGGATGGAATAACAACACTTTTACAGCTTGGGGTGACACCGCTGAAACCCAGAGTTTCAGTTAAAACGTGACACCCGAGCTGTGAGGGAGTGAATGGCATTATATTGTTAGGAATTTGTTTGTTACAGTACGCCTCCATGCTTGCTTGCTTCTGAGCTAGGCCTCGGCTCGCATGAAAACGGCAGCCATGCCAGGGACCGCATCCAACATCCAACATCCCCCTGGGAGAGAATAAAGGGAGAGAGAGAGAAAAAAAAAGAGAGAGAGAGAGAGAGAGAGAGAGAGAGAGAGAGAAAGCACTTCCTGCTTACATAGCTAGCCCCGCAGAACCTGTTACGGGTCATCTCGCTGCCATGTCAAAAGGGGCTTCTGTCTTGACCCCTAACCTTGTTTCCCCCGGACCTCCTGGCACTGCCACAGACAATCAGCCTTTCATCTCCCGCCGCATAGCTTGACCCCTCAGCACTGTTGATGGTTGGGCTCTCCCCTCCTGCCGCCCTCATGGCCTGCCTGCCTCTCTCCATTTCACTCACCTCACTCTGCATACATTCCCCTCTCTCCCTCCTTCCCCTTTCTCTCCCTCACTCCCTCCTTCTATGCCTCTCTCCACTTCACTCATCTCACCCTGCATATCCCCTCTCACTCCTTTCCTTCTCTATCTCCCCTCTTCACAGTTCTCCTACCACACCTTCTGTCATTTTAGTTCTACTACTACTGTCATATCAGGATAGTGTCCAGTTCAGCTACCTGTCTGTGTGGTCATTTATACATTTCTCTCTCTCTCTCTCTCTCTCTCTCTCTCTCTCTCTCTCTGTGTGTCTCTCTGTGTCTCTGTCTCTGTTGTTGTGATGATCCTGTCATGCCCAACCAAACCCATGTGTAGCTGTTACATTTGGCTGCTTGTCAGTTTGTATTTCCTCCTCTCTGTCCCTGGCTGCACACCTTCCTGTCAACTCTGTTGCTGTCCGTGGTCTTAGCAGAGCTCTACACCAGCATGCCCCAAAGACAAGCCATCCATATTCTCAGCAGCCATTTTCTCTACACCCAGGTGACAACAGCTGGGAAGAAAGGGGGAAAGGGGGATACCTAGTCAGTTGTACAACTGAATGCCTTCAACTGAAATGTGCCTTCCACATTTAACCCAACCCCAAGAGCGACCAGGGCTATGTTCTAATGTACACTAGTACACCACTTGCCACCAGACAAACTGAGGATGCATCAACAAGGGCTGTGGCGGTCATGACATTTCTTCAGCTGTTGATTGTCAAGCAAATACCTTGCAGTCTCATGGTAATTCACCGTTAACTAACATAAACACATTTAGCATCTCCTGGCTTCTACACATGCAGACTTTTGGAACATCTACATTTTAAAAAGTATAATAAATCCATATAATATAGTCTACACCTTCACAATAAATCCCTTATTTATTTTAGACAGATCTAAAAAAGCATGATATGAAGAAAATGTATTCTATTTCAGATGAAAAGAATAGCATACTGGGAGTTGTCCTTATGTTAGGTTCTGATGTGGCTATGCCAAATGTCTGTTGGCTACACTACTTCATTTAGCAGACAAGATTTGCTTATAATTCTGTGGTATTATTTTATATTACTTTATTGTATGAAGAATACAATTATAAAATATAAATATTTTCTTCAAAAGATTTGAGGGAGTGCGCACATGCGACTATTCTGTGTTGAGAGGTTAACAAAGAAATATGTACTCCTATATACTCAATTTAGAGTTATTTAATGTAACTTTAGTTGTTCCACAAATGTTCGGCTATATGTTTTGATTTTTAATACATTGTAAGGCTACATGATGAGACTCTAATGATGATTTGAAAAAAGTTGCTTGAAAGGCATGAGCTGTGCTTTGTTTTTTACGCAGACTGTACACACTACAATAGTCTCTCATTCACAATTTAACAAGCACTTGATAATGCCTCGAATTTCACGGTGGCATCCCCTTTGTGGCCGTAATGCACCCAATAAAAAGATATGCCTTTTGCGGCCTGGAGTGCTGCGCAATCATCACTTGATCGGATCTTTTTCACAGGCTACAAGTGAAGACAGACACATCAGGGACGCAAATGCGCACGTCCTTATCCAATTCCAAGGTACATGTTGAAGATATTGGAAGAACTGTCCACATTTACTTTTTGTCAGGCAACAAGTTGAGCAGGCCTAACAAACAGCAAAAGCACTAGCCTATGTCAATCTACTATCCCCCATAGTACAAAAGTCAACCTATTCTATTCTGTGCAAGAAATAGATATTCCAAACATAGTCTGGGACAGTTGTGGGGTGCGATAGATCTAAAATGAATACAACCACTTGCATTAAGAAAAACAACGTTTTTTTACGCAATGTGGCTGACGCAAAAGAACAGAACATTTAGCTATAAGCATGAATGTTCCATTATGGGGAAAACACCATTATCAAAAGTGACCGCAAATGTGATTATGCATGTAATGCTTTTATTATAAAGGTGTATTTTTATGGTGAAAATGATCTTCTCCCAACTTGAAACTCTAAACCACTCCTAAAGCAGATTCTTGTGCTTAATTTTATGAAGCTATTTGACCACTTTAGTTGTGATACAAACCTTATAAAAACATATAAGCCTATGGGCTAGGCTATATGAGGTGTGTGACTATGATTCGAAAAAGTCGTGAGAAAAGGCAGTTTCTTATGCTGGGCATCATTCACAAGTGTTAGGCTTATATTGTCACCCATCAGACTATTCTTGATTTAATCTTGTCTTTACATATACTAGATAATATATGTGTGAAATTTGTTTTGATTTATAATGGACCATTATCATGCACCTGTCTCGAAATGGGCAACGGGAAAAAATACATGTCATCTATGCACTTAAATAGCGAATGGAGGACGCTTTTCCAGTGGTTCATTTTCATGCCAGCCAGGTAGGATATACTCCTTTTGTAAAGCGAAGCAATACGCTTAACATTAGGAAAGTTGATAAATAGTAGGCCTAGCCTATAGAAAGCTGATGGGATCCTCCTCTTTTTAAGAGTCCACCAAAACGTTAATTTCTCACGCAATTGCACAGCCTATAGAAATATTGCGCAACATGAGCTCATGGACTCTCATGAAGTGATTGATTACATTTTCGATTACATTTGCATTGATGTCAGAGTGATTAGAGGGACAATAGAGTGCTGAGTACCAGGCAGTTAGCAAGTTTGGTAGGCTACTAATGACCATCAGCAGCATCAGAGCACTCTCGAAGCCTAATTAGAGTACTGGAGAAGCCTAATTACCGTGACTAAACGGTCACGTGGAATTTGACTGCCTTCATGACTCGTGATCGCTGGTATGGCGATAATACGGTCACAGGAACAGCTCTAGGATCAACAACATTGTAGTTACTCCACAATACTAACTTAATTGACAGAGTGAGAAGGAAGCCTGTACAGAATAAAAATATTCCAAAACATGCATCCTGTTTGCAACTATGCACTAAAGTAATACTGCAGAAAATGTGGAAAACCTGTGACTGGGAAATGAATTCACCTTTCAGCAGGACAATAACCTAAAACACAAGACCAAATCTAAAACATTTCCAAAATCATGTTTTGAGATTTGTTTTTATTGAATTCAGGCTGTAACACAACAAAATGTGGAATAAGTCAAGGGGTATGAATACTTTCTGAAGGCACTGTAAATGTCTGTTGGTGGGGGAGGGGGGAGGAGGTAGAATGTCCTCAAAGGAATGTCCATAGGGGGAGGAACAGAGGGGAAGTGAGAAGTGAAGGACAGAGCTCAGCAGTATATCCTGTGCTGTTTGCTTTAGTGCTGTCCTGTGCTGAACAAGGAGAGTGTGTCAGTACTAGTTAGAACAGCACGGATATAGACTAACAGCTCCAGTATGGGATATTATGTAATGTAAGGTACTAAAAGACTAGGCTAGATGCCACTGTGGACTACAGCACAACTGCACTGCAGCCTGCAGCCAAGCACCTGGCAGACACACAGACACATGCAGAGCTGCAGCAGCATGGACTTGTCTCTCCTTACTGTACCACACAGGGATGGAGTGGAGAGTTTGCATGAGAGACAACAGAGTGAGAGCGACAGAACTCAGAGTTCAGTTCAAGAATTGAGTTCAATATATGAATATCGTAATAAAAAATGTCAGCCAAAGGCCATGTCCTAATGCAAAATGTTTCTGTCCTCAGTTGGGACAATAGCACAAACCGCAAAATGCCCAACTTCTGTCAATACGTCTCCTTCGTCACTAGGGGCGATAAAGTCCTAGACCACTATTATTCAACCCACAGGCAACCATACAAGGCCCTCCCTCTTCCCCCCTTTGACAAATCAGATCATGTCTCTATACTCCTGCTTCCTCTTTATAAACAGAAGCTCAAACAGGAAGTAACTGACGCGCTCCTTAGAGAAATGGTTTTCAGAATCGTAGGCTATGTTGCAGGACTGCTTTGCTAGAGCTGACTGGAATATGTTTCGGGACTCCGGCAAAAGCATCAACAAGCTAACCACCTCCGTCTCGGGCTTCATCAGAAAATGCATCGCCGACGTAGTCCCCACATTGAGCTTTTGCTGCTTTCTCCAATCAAAAGCTCTGGATTAACACAGAGGTACACACTAAGTTAAAGGGCAGAGCTATTGCACTCAGGGCTTTCACAGCCGACCCCAAATCTGAATACACTAATGTGTATAAGTAGTCTCGCTGTGACCTCCGCAGAACCACGAAACAGGCAAAAGGACAATATGTGACTTGTTTCATGAAACTAGACATAAGTCATGCTTCACTACTTCACATTTGAACATAATACATCATTTTTATCAAAATGCGTTTTTGGGGGAGAAATGTCTTCTGGAACGTGAAATTTCATGGGCCTTAATTACATACTTGTATGCCATCTGTAAATACAAATCAAATTGTTAAATTACGAGCCTAGTTGGTTTAGCCACGGAAAAAGGCAGGAACCTTCCCGCTCGCCATGATTGGCTAAGATAATTGATGGGCTGGAGAGATGAGTTCAGATTGGTCTGCCATGTAGCAAGCTTCTGTCTATAACATGAGCTGTCTAGTATGTGTAGGTAATCCTTTCTAAATCAGATTTTTTTGAAAGATATCACAAAGAACTGCACAAGTGTTGCTAAGGCTCTCTACTTTCCGGAGGACCGAGTTTCGAAATCAGTGGAATGCCCAGCCGAAGCAGAGTATGATGGCTAAAGAAATTGAGAAAATTCAGGTGTTTGATTGCAAATGCGGATGGAATCGAAAAGAGAACACAGAAGGCTGTTGCAAAAAAACATCTGTCTCCGGATTACCTCTTCAAACTAAGGGCAACTAACATTATGTGTATGATTTGTGTAGTAATGATACAGTGCCTTGCGAAAGTATTCGGACCCCTTCGACCTTTTGCCACATTTCAGGCTTCAAACATAAAGAAATAAAACTGTATTTTTTTGTGAAGAATCAACAACAAGTGGGACACAATCATGAAGTGGAATGACATTTATTGGATATTTCAAACTTTTTTAACAAATCAAAAACTGAAAAATTGGGCATGCAAAATTATTCAGCCCCTTTACTTTCAGTGCAGCAAACTCTCTCCAGAAGTTCAGTGAGGATCTCTGAATGATTCAATGTTGACCTAAATGACTAATGATGATAAATACAATCCACCTGTGTGTAATCAAGTCTCCGTATAAATGCACCTGCACTGTGATAGTCTCAGAGGTCCGTTAAAAGTGCAGAGAGCATCATGAAGAACAAGGAACACACCAGGCAGGTCCGAGATACTGTTGTGAAGAAGTTTAAAGCCGGATTTGGATACAAAAAGATTTCCCAAGCTTTAAACATCCCAAGGAGCACTGTGCAAGCGATAATATTGAAATGGAAGGAGTATCAGACCACTGCAAATCTACCAAGACCTGGCCGTCCCTCTAAACTTTCAGCTCATAGAGGAGAAGACTGATCAGAGATGCAGCCAAGAGGCCCATGATCACTCTGGATGAACTGCAGAGATCTACAGCTAAGGTGGGAGACTCTGTCCATAGGACAACAATCAGTCGTATATTGCACAAATCTGGCCTTTATGGAAGAGTGGCAAGAAGAAAGCCATTTCTTAAAGATATCCATAAAAAGTGTCGTTTAAAGTTTGCCACAAGCCACCTGGGAGACACACCAAACATGTGGAAGAAGGTGCTCTGGTCAGATGAAACCAAAATTGAACTTTTTGGCAACAATGCAAAACGTTATGTTTGGCGTAAAAGCAACTCAGCTCATCACAATGAACACACCATCCCCACTGTCAAACATGGTGGTGGCAGCATCATGGTTTGGGCCTGCTTTTCTTCAGCAGGGACAGGGAAGATGGTTAAAATTGATGGGAAGATGGATGGAGCCAAATACAGGACCATTCTGGAAGAAAACATGATGGACTTTGTAAAAGACCTGAGACTGGGATGGAGATTTGTCTTCCAACAAGACAATGATCCAAAACATAAAGCAAAATCTACAATTGAATGGTTCAAAAATAAACATATCCAGGTGTTAGAATGGCCAAGTCAAAGTCCAGACCTGAATCCAATCGAGAATCTGTGGAAAGAACTGAAAACTGCTGTTCACAAATGCTCTCCATCCAACCTCACTGAGCTCGAGCTGTTTTGCAAGGAGGAATGGGAAAAAATGTCAGTCTCTCGATGTGCAAAACTGATAGAGACATACCCCAAGTGACTTACAGCTGTAATCGCAGCAAAAGGTGGCGCTACAAATTATTAACTTAAGGGGGCTGAATAATTTTGCACGCCCAATTTTTCAGTTTTTGATTTGTTAAAAAAGTTTGAAATATCCAATAAATGTCGTTCCACTTCATGATTGTGTCCCACTTGTTGTTGATTTCTTCACAAAAAAATACAGTTTTATATCTTTATGTTTGAAGCCTGAAATGTGGCAAAAGGTCGCAAAGTTCAAGGGGGCCGAATACTTTCGCAAGGCACTGTATTCATATCTCAGAGCCATTTGCATTGTTAGTTGTAGCCTAATGTTAGCTAGCTAGTTAATATTGAACCTAGCTAGTTTGTTAGCTTTTGCTACCTGTAGATTAATGCAGTGTAGTAATGTTAAGAGTTGGTATTATGGTTCATTGTTTAGCTAACCAGCTACATGTCTAAACAGAACACTCCACTATGCAAGTAACCATTTCACTGTACCGCTTACAACTTCCGTAGCCTATGCATGCGACAAATAAACATTGATTTTATTTGATATATTGTGTTTACCAGAAACGGTAATGTGAAGATCAACATGACCTGAACCAAAGTCAAATTAGGATATAACGTTAGGCCAACGAGACAGAGTCCAAGTTCTTAAAATTCTCCGGTAGAATGGCCTGCTTTTATTTCATTGTTTGTTATTTCGACAAGTTTGATTTTGGACGACAATAGAATGTTAATGATGTCACTGCGACAACTGTATACAGACATGTCGATAGACGTAATATAAACCAGCTTTTAGTTTTGACATCTTTGGTTGTACACTAGGGTACTCACTGTTTAGCACATGGCCTCATGTGAATCCTTAAAGAGGAGTGGGGCTAAGGCTTAAGAGGGTGTGAAAAATGCTGAATGGGTGTAGACAAAGAGCTCTTCAATAGGTGTACTAAAACATTCAAGAGCCATTTTCTCAAAAGTGGACTTTCAAAGCAGAATTACTTTCCCATTGTCCCTCAACTGTAGTGTATGAAATACTATTTTCTAGCTCTGAGTCTACGTTTATCCAATGTAAAAAAACACAATTTCAAATTTTGCTAAATAAGATGGAATCAAGTTGTCGGTCACATATAGGAATAAGGTGGAATCTTATTACACTGGCTCCGATGCTTGAAGGATGTGGCAGGGGCTACAGTCCATTACGGATTACAAAGGTAGACCTGGAAGTGATCTATCCAACAATGCCTCTCTACCTCTCTACTTTCTTTTCTTATTCACCTGGATCATCGCAGCTAGCTAGCTGCTACTTGAGTGGCCACTCCTGGCTAACGTCACTGTCCTGAAGCAAGAACCAATTAGCCTGGAGCTAGCCTTGCTAGGCCCATCTCCCAGTTAGTCAAAAAGGACCGTCAGCCACTACTTGGGCTACAATATCTCTTTTTGCCAACTGGCTTGGACCCCCGCCGAGTCATCACAACTGTACCACCGACGTGATTCGCCCAATGGGGTTTTTCTCAACTGGCTCCGCCGTCGCTTCGTCCCCTGAAATCCCATCCACTAGCATGTTAGGCATGGCCTGCTAACTGTCCAGAGCACATTGGACTGTGAGCTTAAGAGGCCCACCGGACAAATGCTCTGGCCACTATACCTATTCTGCCAATTGGCCTGATTTACCACACGAAGCCCAGATGATACGTCTGCCGACAAAACAGCACGAGGGGGCCACAGCAGACTTTCTTCTGTTGCGACGTCCCTCCAAGGCCCTTCTGTTAGCTTGCTAACCCCGGCCCGCAAGCTGCCTGAAGCCACTCACTGGACTTCTATGATCACTCGGCTACGCATGCCTCTCGCTAACGTCAATATGCCTTGTCCGTTGCTGTTTTGGTCAGTATTTATTGCCTTAATTCACTGTAGAGCTTCTAGCCCTGCTCAATACGTATTATTTAACACTTTAGTTCCACCTACCACACATGCGGTGACATCACCTGGTTTAAATGATATTTCTAGGGACAATATCTCTTTCATCGTCAATCTATGCATAGGTTTACCCTCACTGTATCCACATCCTACCATACTTTTGTCTGTACATTATGCCTTGAATCTATTCTACCGTGCCCAGGAATCCGCTCCTTTTACTCTCTGTTCTGAACGTACTAGACGACCAGTTATTTTAGCCTTTAGCCGTACCCTTATCCTACTCCTCCTCTGTTCCTCTGGTGATGTGGAAGTTAATCCAGGCCCTGCAGTGCCTAGCTCCACTCCCATTCCCCAGGCGCTATCATTTGTTGACTTCTGTAACCGTAAAAGCCTTGGTTTCATGCATGTTAACATTAGAAGCCTCCTCCCTAAGTTTGTTTTATTCACTGCCCTAGCACACTCTGTCAACCCGGATGTCCTAGCCGTGTCTGAATCCTGGCTCAGGAAGACCACCAAAAACCCTGAAATTTCCAGAGTTCTGTTTTACTTTCCAGGTCTGTACCCAAACAATTCGAGCTTCTACTTTTAAAAAGTCACATTTACATAAACAGGTCTCTCACCATTGCCGCTAGCTATAGACCAGCATTGCCGCTTGCTATAGCCCAGCTGTGCCCTGGACACCATATGTGAACTGATTGCCCACCATCTATCTTCAGAGCTCGTGCTGCTAGGTGAACTAAACTGTGACATGCTTAACACCCCGGCCATCCTACAATCTAAACTTGATGCCCTCAATCTCTCACAAATTATCAATGAACCCACCAGGTACAACCCCAAATCAGTAAACACGGGCACCCTCATAGATATCCTCCTAACCAAGTTGCCCTCCAAATATACCTCTGCTGTTTTCAACCAAGATCTCAGCGATCACTGCCTCATTGCCTGCATCCATAACGGGTCTGCGGTCAAACGACCTACTCTCATTACTATCAAACGCTCCTTAAAACACTTCAGCGAGCAGGCCTTCCTAATTGACCTGGCCCAGGTATCCTGGAAGGATATTGACCTCATCCCGTCAGTAGAGGATGCCTGGTCATTCTTTAAAAGTGCCTTCCTCACCATCTTAAATAAAAATGCCCCTTTCAAAAAACTTAGAACCAGGAACAGATATAGCCCGTGGTTCTCTCCAGACCTGACTGCCCTTGACCAGCACAAAAACATCCTGTGCCATTCTGCATTAGCATCGAATAGCCCCCGTGATATGCAACTTTTCAGGGAAGTTAGGAACAAATGTACATAGGCAGTTAGGAAAGCTAAGGCTAGCTTTTTCAAACAGAAATTTGCATCCTGTAGCACAAACTCAAAAAAGTTCTGGGACACTGTAAAGTCCATGGAGAATAAGAGCACCTCCTCCCAGCTGCCCACTGCACTGAGGCTAGGAAACACTGTCACCACTGATAACTCCACAATAATTGAGAATTTCAATAAGCATTTTTCTACGGCTGGCCATGCTTTCCACCTGGATATCCTGCACTCCCCACACCAACTCGCCCAAGCCTCCCCATTTCTCCTTCTCCTTCACTCACATCCAGATAGCTGATCTTCTTAAAGAACTGCAAAACCTGGACCCCTACAAATCAGCCGGGCTAGACAATCTGGACCCTCTCTTTTTTTAAATTATCTGCCGAAATTGTTGCAACCCCTATTACTAGCCTGTTCAAACTCTCTTTCGTATCATCTGAGATTCCCAAAGATTGGAACGCTACCGCGGTCATCCCCCTCTTCAAAGGGGGAGACACTCTAGACCCAAACTGCTTCAGACCTATATCTATCCTACCCTGCCTTTCTAAGGTCTTCGAAAGCCAAGTCAACAAACAGATTACCGACCATTTTGAATCCCACCGTACCTTCTCCGCTATGCAATCTGGTTTCAGAGTTGGTCATGGGTGCACCTCAGCCACGCTCAAGGTCCTAAACGATATCATAAACGCCATCGATAAGAGACATTACTGTGCAGCGGTATTCATCGACCTGGCCAAGGTTTTCGACTCTGTCAATCACCACATTCTTATAGGCAGACTCAACAGCCTTGGTTTCTCAAATAATTTCCTCGCCTGGTTCACCAAATACTTCTCTGATAGAGTTCAGTGTGTCAAATCGGAAGGCCTGTCGTCCGGACCTCTTGCAGTCTCTATAGGGGTGCCACAGGGTTCAATTCTCAGGCCGACTCTTCTCTGTATACATCAATGATGTCACTCTTGCTGCTGGTGATTCTCTGATCCACCTCTACACAAACAACACCATTCTGGATACATCTGGCCCTTCTTTGGACACTGTGTTAACGAACCTCCAGATGAGCTTCAATGCCATACAACTCTACTTCCGTGGCCTCCAACTGCTCTTAAATGCAAGTAAAACTAATTGCATGCTCTTCAACCGATCACTGCCACACCTGCCCGCCCATCCAGCATCACTACTCTGGACAGTTCTGACTTAGAATATGTGGACAACTACAAATACCTAGGTGTCTGGCTAGACTGTAAACTCTCCTTCCAGACTCACATTAAGCATCTCAAATCCAAAATTAAATCTAGAATCGGCTTCCTATTTCGCAACAAAGCATCCTTTGTTCATGCTGCCAAACATACCCTCGTAAAACTGACCATCCTACCGATCCTCGACTTCGGCGATGTCATTTATAAAATAGCCTCCAACACTCTACTCAACAAATTGGATGCAGTCTATCACAGTGCCATCCGTTTTGTCACCAAAGCCTCATATATCACCCAACACTGCGGCGTGTACGCTCTCGTTAGCTGGCCCTCGCTTCATGAAAAGGCTGGTCATGGCACACATCACCTCCATCATCCCAGACACCCCATTCAATTTGCATACCGCCCCAAGAGATCTACATATGATGCTCCCCACTGCCCTCTCCCACCTGGACAAGAGGAATACCTACTGAGAATGCTGTTCATTGACTATGGCTCGGACACGCCTACTTATTCAAGGGCGTGTAAGGGCTATTTGATCAAGAAGGAGAGTGATGGAGTGCTGCATCAGATGACCTGGCTTCCACAATCACCTGACCTTAACCCAATTGAGATGGTTTGAAATGAGTTGGACCACAGAGTGAAGGAAAAGCAACCAACATGTGCTCAGCAAACTCCTCCAAGACTGTTGGAAAAGCATTCCAGGTGAAACTGGTTGGGAGAATGTCAAGAGTGTGCAAAGCTGTCATCAAGGCAAAGGGTGGCTATTTTGAAGAATCTCAAATATAAAATATATTTTGATTTGTTTAACACTTTTTTTTTTCATAGTTTTCATGTCTTCACTATTATTCTACTATGGAGAAAATAGTAAAAATAAAGAAGAATCCTGGAATGAGTAGGTGTATCCAAACTTTTAGCCAACATCACAGTTAACACAATCACTTGAAACTGAAGCTGGAAAAACTGCAAACTAGCTACACTTAGTTTCTTTTAAACTTTTTTAAATGTACATTTCTTTGTATATATCCTGTCTGTCTCATCCTGACTCCCAACCCCTACACATTCATTACTATGGGACAGCTGGAGATCAAATTAGAATACAGAAACAATGTTGCAAATGTCGGAGAGACAGACAGCAATATTTATATAAATCTCCGCTGTTGAAAACTAAATGTTAGTCTAAAAGAAATGTGAGATGTCTAGATGCTTTTTATAGTGGAGATCAAGTTCATAACTTGACAGGCTGGGCTGAAGAGACAGTGGATTGCGCAGTCAGATGGAACAGAGTAATAAGCATTTTAACGGCATAGATTTTGCCGGAGGTAACTTGTGGAATAGACACCGGTTGGAATGCGTTTTTAACCAATCAGCATTCAGGATTAGATCCAAACATTGTATTAATTATTATTATCACTGCGTTGTTGGGAAAGAGCTCTCAAGGTAAGAATGTCACTATACTGTTTTACACCTTTTGTATCCTGTGCACATGGCGAATAAACTTTGAATCTTTAAACTGGCAAAAAACACAGCTGTGTTGTCTTCTAGTAGACATATCAATACCCCACTTCACTGAGATGAGCTTCAAAACTTCTCGACAAACATCCCTACACCTCACTGCTGCTAACTTGCATAACACGCTTGTAGTCGGGACATTTCGGCCTAATTGCTGAAAGCCATGGGGCTTTTGTTCGAGGAGGAGGAGGAAGGTGGAGGAGGAGGCAGAAAGGCAAAAGGGAGGCCTCCTGACTAACAGCAGAGTGGGCTGAGCTGAGCAGGGCCCGGGAGGAGCAGAGCAGTCAGAGCTGGGAGGAGCGGCCAGGGACATGACATGCTATCTGCTCTCTCAGCAACCCCATCTCACATGCTAGGCTATATACAGTACATCCTCCACTATATCTCCCCCATCTAACTGGAGCACACAAAGAAACACTGAAACCCGGGCAGTGTCTGAAAACGTTACTAGCTGTCAAATAATTATTGCTTTCTCCATCCTTGTAACCTCAATTCCTCTCAAAGCCCATTGAAAGAGAGGTCCTTGATGCTTATGAGAGAGGAAGCAAGGATTTGACAGCTACATGCACTAGTAATGTAGTAATGTTAGACACAGCAGCCCCAGTCTTCTATCCTTTCTCTCTCTCCACAGTCAAGCATTCTCTCTCTTTCTCTCTCTATCCCTGCCAGGAGCTGTCAACTCTCTTTTCCTGTTGTCTGTCTGCTGCCCAATTACAGAGGGTGGCCGGGCACTGTTATCGGCTTGCTACTCCAGGCCTCCCTCTCTTTAGCAGGGTATTAGCCGCGCAGTCAGCCAGGCTTAGCTTAGCCTAGCGGCCAGTAATCCTAGACCCCCAGTGAGTCAGTTAAAAACAGGGGCAACGCTTTTTCAAGCAGCCTTGAGCAGAGCCAGTTGAGATCAGTCGCCGGACAGAATCACCACGAACAGAAAATATACATACTTCTTTGTCGCACAGCATCTTCATCATCCGCATTGCCATCGTTATCATAACCAATTGTCATCGATAGTGTTTTCTACAGTGTGGCTAGCTTATCTAGAGTGACTCATTTTAAAATGTGTGAGAGACTTTTAGAGATAAATGTTAGTGCTATATGGGATTATCTGTGTGCCTGTGTCCGTGAGTGTGTTTTCTCGATCTTTCATTCTTCTCAAAAACAGCAGGCATCACATGCATTGTGACTGAACCTTCCTTCCATAGCGGTAGATATTCTAGGAACTGCCAGGCCTCTGAGCTAAACCCTCTCTGACTTTAAGGTCCAACTCTCTCTGCTCTAACATGGCAACAAACTGATAATGATCACATACACACAGACAATGAAAAGACTGTTTTGTTTTAGAAAAGAGTGAAAGATACATGACCTCCGACTCTACCCATGTGGTTCAAAGAGACTCTTCAAAGCTACAATAGCACCTCTTATGTGTGTTTGGGTCTAGTCTGCAAGAGCCAGAAGCCTACCAGGCATGGTTCTGAGAACACAACACACAGCATGACGTTATGAGTATTCTTGGTGTCCACAAGTCAGACAGCCACAGAGAAAACCTCTCTCTCTCTCTCTCTCTCGCTCTCTCTCTCTCTCTCTAATGTAGGCCTAGTGCATTCGTTCCATAATCAACAAGATGGTGTCTACTCTGTTTCTCTAGAATACATCACATATTTAATGCTTGCTATTGGATGATTTAGTAATACTCTCCACTACCACTGGAGATTAAACACATACTATCAACATGGCAATAATCCTCAGAGGCTAGGTAATGTTGAGTAAAGTAGCATGGTAATTGATTAAGAGAATGACCTGGACATAGCTTTGGAGCATGGTATTGACTGCATGTGTCCCCACTCTCCATGATCATGGCATTGGTGACCGGTACCTGACGTTGTCGTGCTTCTGGATGTAGATCTTGTGAAACATCATGTCTTCCTGCTTAGCGTTAATATCAGCTTTCATCTCCATGGCAACATGACGGGGAAGCACGGAGAGCAGGAGACGCTCCTGCAGAGATAGAGGAATGAGAGAGAGAGGGCAAGAGATGGGGAGGAAGGTAGAACGTAGAGATAGAGAAGGATGATGAGAGAGAGGAGGGGGAGAGAGTGAGGGAAGACACCCAGGGAGAAAAAGAGAAGGAGAGAAAATCCCAGAGAAAGAGAGAGAGAGAGAGAGAGAGAGGCAGGGGAGACAGTAGAGAGAAAACGGACAAACCAGAGATTTAGTTGATAGGAGTCATTACACGAGACAGGCAGTGAGACAGAGAAATGGAGAGGTCTTGATTTTGGTCATTCCAACTGGGGAAGACCTGGGTAGTTTAGGACTTTGAACAGACGGCTGCTTGCATCTATCTTTCCATCCCTCTATTGCGATGACGCCCACGGCACAGTATCCCTGCCTGCTGAGAGATGTTATCACTGGTTGACAAGTGTGGGCCAGCCCTTGATGCCATCTCCTTGCCTGCATCCAAAATGGAACACTATTTCCTATATAGTGCACACATTTTTTTACCAGGGCTCTGGTCCTCATTAGTTCACTATATAGGGAACAGGGTGTAATTTGGGACGAAGCTCCTATTCTGTTTACACCACAGCAGCAGGTGTAGGTGGACAGGTATTACCGAGGGGCTAGGATAGGCCAACAACAACACACAAACCCACTTCTTTAACTTCATGTCAATTCTAGTGAATTAGCTGTCTCTTTTTAACTATCTCTGTATCTCTCTCTCTCTCTTTATTTAGTCAAATATATATATTTTTCTTCCCAAAACTGCATTGTTGGTTAATGGCTTGTAAGTAAGCATTTGATGGTAAGGTCTATACCTGGATTCAAGTTCCTCGGCGTACACATCACTGACGATCTGAAAGGGTCCACCCACACAGACAGTGTGGTGAAAAAGGCGCAACAGCGCATCCTCAACCTCAGGAGGCTGAAGATATTTGGCTTGGCCCCTAAAACCCTCACAAACTTTTACAGATGCACAATTGAGAGCATCCTGTCGGGCTGTATAACCGCCTGGTATGGCAACTGCACCGCCCTCTCTAGAAGGTGGTGCGGTCTTCTCAACGCATCACCAAACTATCTGCTCTCCAGGATACCTACAGCACCCGATGTCACAGGAAGGCCAAAAAGATCATCAAACACCCAAGCCATGGCCTATTCACCCCACTATCATCCAGAAGGCGAGGTCAGTACAGGTGCATCAAAGCTGGGCTTCCACCCGGTTACGCAACCCTGCACCTTAGAGGCTGCTGCCTTACAGACATAGACTTGGAATCACTGGCCACTTTAATAATAGAACACTAGTCACTTAAACAATGTTTAAATAATGTTTACATACTGCTTTACTCATCTCATATGTATATACTGTATTCTATTCTACTGTATTTTTGTCAATGCCACTCTGACATTTCTCGATCTAATATTTATATATTTCTTAATTCCATTATTTTGCATTTAGATTTCTGTGTATTGTTGTGAATTGTTAGATACTACTGCACTCTTGGAGCTAGGAACACAAGCATATCACTACACCTGCAATAACATCTGCAAAATATGTGTATGTGACCAATAAAATTTGATTTGGTTAAAATCGTAGTACATACATTGCTGCTCTATCGCACGTGCAGTGATAGAGTGGAAAATAAGACGCTTTCGTTGTTGAAGTAACGCCTTTGTTGTAATATCGCAAACGGACGTGGCAGGTTCACCCCTATGGATTGCAGTTTTACAGGTAATTTTTTTTACAATCACTAGGACCCATTAGTTAGGTCAATAGTTAGGTCACTTTTTCAAAAAGCTTCACACAGTTCTCCTAACTAACTTTCAGCTTGGCACAGCAGTTAATTTCACATCCAAAATGCACTAAAACTACCAAAACACTTCATACATGTCTCAAATCAAATCATTCTTCCATAACACTAGCAAAGGTTGTCACCCAACAAGCACACTTTGTCACTCATAAAACAATGACCAAAAAAACACTAACAACAGGTAGCATTACACAATGTTTTCTTTAGTAAAATGTCTTTAAAAAACAAGAATGACACCTCGCTACTGTTTAGAATTCACTGCAGTATATGTTACAGGAATGAATCAGACATGATGCAATATGCTTCAATGGTTTATGTCATTTTTTGGCATTGAGTGATTCCAAAATACAATAATTTGTATATACACCATCTACTGATACAGATACAGTAGCAATACTAATCAACCCCGTCTCCTGCATTTGGCCACAGGTTCTCATTCACATCACATCTTATGTCATCTTGGGCAATACACCTAGGAAAGAATCTTTAGGCATGCCTGGTCCATCCCTGGCAATCTTCTGCAGATATGTCCAGGCATCCAGCATTCATTGCGACATTTGATCATGTGGATGGTGGTCATAAACCTTCCACCTCCATGAGGTTAAATAATTCCTCTATGGGGTTGAGGAATGGAGAGGAAGGTGGGAGGAAAAGTGACACCATCCTGGGATGGGCTGCACACCACTCTGTGACTGTATGGGACTAGTGAAATGACACATTGTCCCATACAATTACAAACGTTCGCCGATTTCGCCTCACTGCAACCGTCTCCTCACCAGGCACAAACCTTCCATAGAGGTCATCCAGGAATGAAATGAGACGCTCTGTGTTGAACGGCCCAATTAGCGGTTTGTGTAACAGCAATCCATCAGAGGATATTGCTGAACACATTGTGATGTTGTCCCCTCTTTTCCGGGACATCCACTGTGACTCTTTTCCCAATCACATTCCTACCTCTCCGCCGTGTTTTGGCCAAGTTGAAACCAGCCTCATCCACAAAGATGAATATGTGGGGTGTTTGCCTGGCTTCAATCTCCATGACTCTCTAAATTAAATCCACAAGGAAGCATAAGAGTTAGGCTATTACGTGTGTGCCTCTGCCCTGTTTGGTTTTCTTCAAAACCAGTTCTGTATTTTATAGTCATCTTACCTGGACATATTGGTTCCTGAGTTGCTTGACTCGTTAAGGCTTCCTCTCAAAGGGGACAGTGTACAACTGTTTCATCCTGACTTGATGTTGTTTCAGGACTCTAGAAATAGTTGTTATTGCTTACATTGTGAATATTTCCAAAAGTAATGTTGTCTGCCAACACTCTGTTCCAAATCTCTGTGAGTTTTATGCCATTGTTTCTGACGACCATATCAACTATTGCAGTTTCCTGCACAGCAGTGAAAATCCTACCTCTCCCACCTGTAGGAGGTAACCGTTGGGTCCTAAGCAGAAATACAAAAACAATTACACACAAGAGGGCTTGGAGGCTTTGCTCAATTTACTTCTGTAATGTGCAGTTCAGTCAGATGCCCTTGCAGAATAATGCACATCTCACCTGTTGTTTTGCCGGATTTCTCACAATAGATGCCATTGTGGAGCGTTGCAGATTTGGCTGCACTCTCAGACCAGCCTCGCTCATTGGTAGACCATGATTTATTACATGATCAATTATAGTAGCACTAATTTCATCTGAGACAACAATTCTTGATCTTCCTCTCAGTCTTCTTCCGCCATCATATATACTCCTCTCCCTCTCCCAGCCACTCTTCTTCCTCTGTCAGCCACTTCTCTATCTCTGGCTGGTTCCATGTTTATATTACAGTACAGCATTATTCCTAAGATGTCCCCTTTTGTGTAGATGGTAATGAAATTGAAAGACCAACACCTGGGTAGGTGTTCAGCTATAATGGGAATCAGCTGTGGTTGGTCTAATTGTTTTGACAGTATTTGATTTTTTATATTTAGAAAATATTTATATACAGTATCACTGTAGAAATATTGCAAACTGCTGTCTTATTCAATTTTGTGTTATGTTTGGTTTTGAACTTAAGTATAACAGTTTTGAAAAGAGTATGTTAACATGTGCAAATTGGCCTGTAGGTACATAGAGTTTTGGTGGTGGTTGTGTCTGAGTGAGAAAATAATTCATGTAATTTGAAAGATGTATTCATTGAATGCATTTTGTGCCAAAGCAATGAAAAATGATCCACAGTAACCTAAGTATTTACAAATGGGTCCTAGCCTCCAGCGACGGTCCGCAGTCCAGAGCCTCCAGCGACGGTCCGCAGTCCAGAGCCTCCAGCGACGGTCCGCAGTCCAGAGCCTCCAGCGACGGTCCGCAGTCCAGAGCCTCCAGCGACAATCCGCAGTCCAGAGCCTCCAGCGACGATCCGCAGTCCAGAGCCTCCAGCGACGATCCGCAGTCCAGAGCCTCCAGCAATGATCCGCAGTCCAGAGCCTCCAGCGACGATCTGCAGTCCAGAGTTTTCAGCGACAAGCCGCAGTCCAGAGTCTTCAGCGAAGAGCTGCAGTCCAGAGCCTCCAGCGGGGGTTCCCAGACCGGAGTCTCCGGCGACGATCTGTAGTCCGGAGCCTCCAGCGGTGGTTCCCAGTTCAGAGCCTCCGGCGATGATCCACGGTCCGGTTCCACAGAAGCGGAGGGATCAGTGTAGGGAGCGGGGGCTACGTCCCGGTGGGGTACACCATGACCTTAAAGATCCTTTAAATGTTCTATTTGGTAGGTCATCGTGTGACTAGGGTGGGAAATCTATGCTTATGTTTCTTTGTTGACTGAGTATGGTTCCCAGTATGGTTCCCAATCAGAGGCAGCTGTCTATCGTTGTCTCTGATTGGGGATCATACTTAGGCAGCCCTTTTTCCCACCTTCAGTTGTGGGATCTTGTCTATGTGTGTTGCATGTGTTTGCACTCTTAGCTTTACGTTCGTTGAGTTGTTTATTGTTTTTGGTGGAACATTTCAAATTAAAAGAACATGTACGCCTACCACGCTGCACCTTGGTCTTCATTTAACGGCGGACGTTACAGTCCCTGAACAAAGGGGGGTCAAAATCAAAAGTAACAGTCGGTATCTGGTGTGGCGACCAGCTGCATTAAGTACTGCAGTGCATCTCCTCCTCATGGACTGCACCAGATTTGACAGTTCTTGCTGTGAGATGTTACCCCACTCTTCCACCAAGGCACCTGCAAGTTCCCGGACATTTCTGGGGGGAATGGCCCTAACCCTCACCCTCCGATCCAACAGATCCCAGACGTGCTCAATGGGACTGAGATCCGGGCTCTTTGCTGGCCTTGGCAGAACACTGACATTCCTGTCTTGCAGGAAATCACGCACAGGACGAGCAGTATGGCTGGTGGCATTGTCATGCTGGAGGGTCATGTCAGGATGAGCCTGCCTGAAGGGTACCACATGAGGGAGGAGGATGTCTTCCCTGTAACGCACAGCGTTGAGATTGCCTGCAATGACAACATGCTCAGTCCGATGATGCTGTGACACACCGCCACAGACCATAACGGACCCTCCACCTCCAAATCGATCCCGCTCCAGAATACAGGCCTTGGTGTAACGCTCATTCCTTTAACGATAAATGCGAATCCGACCATCACCTCTGTTGAGACAAAACCTCACTTTTTGCCAGTCCTGCTGGTCCAGCAACGGTGGGTTTTTTCCCATAGGCGACGTTGTTGCCAGTGATGTCTGGTGAGGACTTGCCTTACAACAGGCCTACAAGCCCTCACTCCAGCCTCTCTCAGCCTATTGCAGATAGTCTGAGCACTGATGGAGGGATTGTGCGTTCCTAGTGTAACTTGGGAAGTTGTTGTTGCCATCCTGTACCTGTCCCGCAGCTGTGATGTTCGGATGTACCGATCCTGTGCAGGTGTTGTTAGACATGGTCTGCCACTGCGAGGATGATCAGCTGTCCTCCCTGTCTCCCTGAAGCACTGTCTTAGACGTCTCACAGTACGGACATTGCAATTTATTGCCCTGGCCACATCTGCAGTCCTCATGCCTCCTTGCAGCATGCCTAAGGCACGTTCACGCAGATGAGCAGGGAGCCTGGGCATCTTTCTTTTGGTGTTTTTCAGAGTCAGTAGAAAGGCCTCTTTAGTGTCCTACGTTTTCATAACTGTGACCTTAATTGCCGACCGTCTGTAAGCTGTAAGTGTCTTAATGACCGTTCCACAGGTTCATGTTCATTAATTGTTCATGGTTCATTGAACAAGCATGGGAAACAGTGTGTAAACCCTTAACAAAGAAGATCTGTGAAGTTATTTGGATTTTTACGAATTATCTTTGAAAGACAGGGTCCTGAAAAAGGGATGTTTCTTTTTTGCTGAGTTTAGAAGCAGACGTCATTACAGGTGATCTGAACCTATGAACCTCCTGCTCTCTATGACTTCCTGTCTCCTATTAGGTCCTTCAGAGTCATGTGACAGTGTAAGTGTCATATATCAAAGTATCTGCTGCAACTAAACCAACTATACCACTCTTTATCACTTACCATAATATCAACTAATTACTATAATTTCAAGTAATACTGTATAATTAAGTATGAATACATACATTACATGTATTTATAAAGCCATAACTATGCCAAGTCCTCTACAGTCCCATGACAGGCCTTACCTGCTGCTGGTTCTCCCTCTGTGAGTGGAGGCGAGCCTGGATGCACTCCCTGGTCTCCTGGAAGGCTTGTCTCTGGGAGCCCTCGGCTGGGTAGTGGGTACACACGCCCACGATGTTAGAACAGGAGAAGATCAGGACGTTGGACACTATCTGGAGAGGGAGGGAGACAGGGGGAAAGGAGAGGGAGAGAAAAGAAGAGAGAAAAAAGAAGAGAAAGAAAAGAGAGGAAGAAATAGGAAGAGAAAGAAGAGAGTTTTAAATAAATGTAATATTGAACGCTTACAGTAGCATATTTCAATCCCCTCCACGACTAATTCCTGTGTGAGATTTGATGTACAAGCTAATATTATCCCCGTCACCACATTTAGAGTATTCCATTCCCATAAATGGTAGTTGTGTCTACTGTCCAAATGACTTAAATCAGACAGGGACCAAAATAAGCCAAGACATAGATGGGGGGTGGGAGACCAAAATAAGCAAAGACATAGATAGGGGGGGGCGAGAAAGCAGTCCAGTTGATGTTTTTCAGCCCTGGCCTGCTTCAGCAGTATTCTTCCTACAGTCTTCCTACTTGTTGAGTAGAGTACGGAGCCTTTACTGTCCCTGGTCCCCTCTGTTCTGGCATCTCAACTCCCTGAACACTGTCTGACTGTGTCTACGTCCTAAATGGTACATAGTGCACTATTTTTGACAAGACCTCTATCGAGCCATGTCAAAAGTAGTGCACTAAATAGGGAATAGGGTGCCATCTGTGACAAAGCTTGTCTGTCTGTATCAGGGGCACCAGGACACACACACCATGGTTCATAACATCCGTCTGTCTGTCTGTCTCAGCCGATCAGAACTGTACTCCTGCACACATATCTCCAGCCAAAATATCTCACACTGCACACTGAGGACAGGAAGGCAGGCGAGCCTGTGTGTGTGTGTGTGTGTGTGTGTGTGTGTGTGTGTGTGTGTGTGTGTGTGTGTGTGTGTGTGTGTGTGTGTGTGTGTGTGTGTGTGTGTGTGTGTGTGTGTGTGTGTGTGTGTGTGTGTGTGTGTGTGTGTGTGTGCGAAAAATGGGTCTGTTAGAAAGGGAGAGTATTGACACTAATTTGACAGTGCCGTTAGGGTAATGTCTGGTAATGTCCCACTGACAGGGCCAATCAGTAGTGATTACAGGCCATCTGTACAAACAGAAGTAGAGTTTGATTGAGCATGTCTGGAGTGCCAGGTGAGTGGAGTGGCACCTTTTTTATATTATTATATTGGTTTTATTGTCACTGGCAAGCACAAGTAAGACAACAAATAGTAGGTGGCTATTTCAAACCAACATAACACCAGGCACCAGAAGGCTGTATCTGAACTACCTTCAGTCAGCAGAGATGAAAGAAGCACACTGTTGTCCTGAGACTGGCAGCCATAGGCTATAGCCATCCCTTTCACAGAAACCACACATGGACTGAATCAGAGAATCAGCAGCTGACTCCTATTCACACTGATGGCATGTCCAATGATGAAAAAACAACATGTCTTTATAGAGTCAATATTCTATTAGTGAGATCTCTCTTGAGGCTTAAGAGTAAAGGAAGGGAGGAGATAGAGGGATAGGAGGTTGTGATGAAGCTTAAAGTAGAACAAAACGACTGAAAGGAAAAGAGAGAGCGAGAGAGAGAGAGTAAGCACTGATGGAGAAAGAAAAATAAAATACACAAAGAGAGAGAAATAGAGATGAGGAGATGGGAGACAAGAGAATATGAGAATCTAAATTGCTTATTCCTTGCCTCCTTCTCAAAACCCATTGGATGAGAAAGTCAGAGGTCCCTCCCCTCTGACTTTCTCCTCCAATGGGTTTCGAGGAGGTGAGGAGAGAGGCCGTGAGGAGTATGCAATTGAGATTATCCCACAGAGACCCCGAAGAGGTTGATGTGTTTTTCTACTCAAAACAGGAAGGGGTATTAAAAGCCTTATGGAGCTGCATTGACCCCTGACCATTATATAACTACATAATGACAGTCTACAGGTCAGGGCCTCCCGGGTGGCGCAGTGGTTTAGGGCGCTGTACTGCACCGCCAGCTGTGCCACCAGAGACTCTGGGTTCGTGCCCAGGCTCTGTCGTAACCGGCTGCAACCGGGAGGTCCGTGGGGCGATTGTCCTAGCGTTGTCTGGGTTTGGCCGGTAAGGAAATCCTTGACTCATCGTGGGCCAGGCACACTGCGCGCCAACCAAGGTTTCCAAGGTTCCTCTGACACATTGGTGCGGCTGGCTTCCAGGTTGGATGGCGCTGTGTTAAGAAGTAGTGCGGCTTGGTTGGGTTGTGTATTGGAGGATGCATGACTTTCAACCTTCATCTCTCCCGAGCCCGTATGGGAGTTGTAGTGATGAGACAAGATAGTAGCTCCTAAATAATTGGATACCATGAAAAAGGGGTAAAAAAATAAAATGTTACTTTAAAAAAAGACAGTCTGGATGAACCCCAGCTACTGTTTGTCCCACATGAGACGCAGTAGGAAGTATACTGTACACTTCCTCAAAATAGAAAAGAAGTCAAGAAATCTATAATACAATTTTTTATATTTTGTTTAGCCCTTTTTCGTGGGATACAATTGGTTGTTACAGTCTTGTCCCATGGCTGCAACTCCCGTACGGATTCGGGAGAGGCATGCAGATACCTTTGGTGGAGGTTACCAGCTCTGGGCAGCAGATAGGGATGGTCATGTGGATGTTGCACAGGGGAAAAAAGGCCTTTTGATAGCCATTCCCTACTACTGAGCTATCTAAGTGAGCCTAATAGAGTAGTAGTTGTATTAGTAGACCAGTAGCATCAGTAGGGCAGCTGCTAAAGCCAGTGCAGACGGAGGCCAGGCTGAGGGACTTGCATCCCCCTCCAGCCCCACTGCACTACCATGGAAACAACAGAGCATCAGAGAAGGCTTCCAGCTGGTCAATGCAAATATTACCAAACAACAATCCTGCTCTATTTATACTCCCTTACCTGGCCTGGTCCGACCATATTAGGAAGGACTACAAAGGATGACAAAAGTCACTTCACTTACCGGACTCTGGACTTTTTAACCTGTTCAGTGGAATCAGGCAGTGATTCCCCCCCCCCCCCCGACAAGAAATGTACCTCCCAAACCAAATAAAAGAAAAGGCGAGAGGGGCTCGATGAGGTCTCTGACCTGTTGATGTTCTGCTGATGTCCTGAATGTCTGTCAAAAGTACCGAATGCACTAAAATGTCTGAGCTTCATGATGTCACTGAACACAGCAATACCTTCTTTAAGAGAGCCTAGCTTTCTCCCTCACTCCTCGAGGACAGACACATCAACAATCCTTGCAATCCAGTAAAAACCCCACTCCCAAGTACTTAAAGTTAACGGTCCCAGTCCTATTACTATGAGTCTACAGGGAGAGTAGTGGAGCATGTTGCAGGTGGATATAATACTGCCTGCCTGTAATCTAAACAAGTACACAGATGAGGCCCCTGAACAGCCCACCCTTGACAACAAACCCTGTTTACCTAATGGATCTATATCTCCCCAGATGCATTATATTATTCCTCCCTGTATATGGTGTGTGTGTGTGTGTGTGTGTGTGTGTGTGTGTGTGTGTGTGTGTGTGTGTGTGTGTGTGTGTGTGTGTGTGTGTGTGTGTGTGTGTGTGTGTGTGTGTGTGTGTGTGTGTGTGCGCGCAAGCCTGCACACGTGTGTATGGCGTGCGCATGTGTGTGTGTGTGTGTGTGTGTGTGAGAGTGCAGTACATCCAGAGCAGAGCAGAGTGAACACGGGAGAGGTCAAGCCCTGCATGTTGTGGTACTGTCTCTATCTAGTTAATGCATGTCTCCTGCAGCACTCATCAGCACCACAGAAAAATCTCACATTACTTAGAATAACTACAACCAGGACCTCCCGAGTGGCGAATTGGTTTAAGGAACTGCATCGCAGCCAGCCAAGACTGGTAGACCCATGAGGCGGCGCACAATTGTCCCAGAGTCGTCCAGGTTAGGGGAGGGTTTGGCCGGTCGGGATGTCCTTGTCCCATCGCGCTCTAGCGACTCCTGTGGCGTATGTACACTGACAAGGTCGCCAGTTGTATGGTGTTTCCTCCAACACATTGGTGCAGCTGGCTTCCGGGTTAAGCGAGCAGTGTGTCAAGAAGCAGTGCGGCTTGGAAGGGTCGTGTTTCGGGGGACGAATGGCTCTCGACCTTCGCCTCTCCTGAGTCCGTACGAGAGTTGCAGCGATGGGACAAGACTATAACTACCAATCGGATATCACAAAATAATAACCACAACCAAGCATAAGAAAAGGAATAGATATAGCTCTGGAAGAAGAAATGTCAACACACCTGGTCTAACAGTTTTTAAATTGCTCAGTAAAGAACTGTTGCTGTCAGAACTGTCGATGACATCAGAATATGTTTTCCTTTTGTTCCTTTTGTTCTCCAGGACAATTCCTAATAGCCTATGTGGCAGCACTTGAAATATACTTTAAACAGTGTTTATAAGTAGTTTAACAACTATAAATCATAAGTTTATAGATAGCTTATAAACCTTTAATAAACGATTTGTTGAAATAAGTCATTTCCTCTCCAACACCATGTCTGGTTCTATTAACCATCTGTCCTGTTAAAATGTCCAATCAATATGGTCTTCAGGCTATTATAAATCACTATAGTCTTCAGGCTATTTTTAGTCAAAAACAAATATGGTAATACAAATCCTACTGACCCCTTTCTGTATTCAACCTCTATAATAATGGAGTGTGTCAATGTAAACTCAATCACAAAGTCCCTGTTGCATTTTTCTGTAGTCCTGTTTCTGTTTACCAAGCCACGCTAATTGAGTCCTGTGCTGTGTTACGCATTTCTTGCGTCGGTTGTAACCAGGGAACGAGTGGAGCACTAGATCACCTGCGTACCTTTCTAGGTGCGACATTATAAAACCCTGTAGAGCAAGATGGTACTGGTGTCAATATTTACCTACCCATCATCCAGAGAGAGAGATAGAGAGAGAGAGTCTCACAGACGCTTCTCTGCTGAGAAGACAACTCAATATCAAGCATACCACCAGGATCCAGCCAGGGCCTCTGAGCCAGGGCCTCTGAGCCAGGGCCTCTGAGCCAGGGCCTCTGAGCCAGGGCCTCTGAGCCAGGGCCTCTGAGCCAGGGCCTCTGAGCCAGGGCCTCTGAGCCAGGGCCTCTGAGGAACTGTAATCACACTCATCAGCCATGTCTGATATGATGTCAAGATTCCGTAGTGCATATCGCTGCTGACAGCTTTATTTGGTGTGTTGAGAATGAGAAAATGGCCTTTTTAAAATTTCCTTTGTCACTGGGGCATTGAAAACATAGTGTGTTTCACCGACTGCTAGATCGTATATGGCTTATAATAAGCAGATGACAAACTGCTGTGACTCTGCGTTCTCAAGTAGATGAAAAGTAGCACATTTAGGACTCCCAGGATTCATGTTTAATTATGACCTCCACCCCCTTCAATGTATGCTAGGCAACATGTGACAACATCTAGCATCAATTTAAAATGGCCCTATTGAAACCAAGACTTAAAAATAACTGATATTGGTTCAAGATGGAGGGAATGTTGGAACATAACTAATGAAATTACAGTTTGCTAAAATGTACGCTTAATCCAGTTTAAACTATTGTATAGAATTTATTACAGCACAACGGCAGAGTCATGTCTTAAGTGTAAAACTAACAATGACTCAATAATCCATGCCTTCTTGGAAAAGTCAACAAGTTATGGGTGGAGCTAGAAAGTTGGCTCTCAGAAGTATTACCATGTAAATGCACTTTTAATCCATCAGTCTGCATATTTCAAGACATGGCATATGAGGATGCAGTGAGTTACCCGATTGGTTGGAAGATACTTTTCTTGTCAATCAAAAACGTATATTTCAAAACTGGAAATCAACCAATGCTCCATTGTTAGCACAATGGAAAGGTCAAATGCTTTATTATCTAAATGTTGAAAGTGCCTGGGCGACGGAGAGAAACAAAATGGTGCAGTTTGAGGTCATGTGGTGGAGAGGGATGAGGGTGCTGGAGATGGGGGGTGTGAACAGGTGGGTCTGGGCAGATGTGATGTAGTTGATGTTTGTGCGATATTGTTGTTTGTATGTGTATGTTTTGTATTGTTTAAAAAAAATCACACAAAAAAAAGTATAATAATAATAATAATTTTGAATGGCCCCGTTTCCAGGACAATCATCAGGTTGAGAATGTACAGCGGAGAATGGTTTGATATGGTCTAAATGTGAATCCCTATATAGAATGGGTCAAGTCAACACAATGAAGTGCATTGTGTGCTAAAATAAATGCAAGTCATGTGCAGGCCAGGCTGCTTGCTGCTTATTGTGAGCAGCATCACACGGCACTGTGAGGTGCCACATGTTACGGTTCCATAACTTCCTATAACGCTCTCATGTGCAAGGCAAATGTGCTGCCATGTGTTGGTCAAGATACATGTCATTTGAAAAGAAATAGAAAACGTGCAGGAATTTGACATTTTTCATTTACCAAAAGCCCCATCAAATGTCCCATTGAAACGTCTGATTCAGTCCATGTGATGATAAGCTGGAAGGCTCCAAGAATCCAAAAGTGAGAAACAGTATTCAGCTGGCGATTACTTGGAATTACTGGGCCATAATCTTGTTGGTCCAAACTGACTCTGAGACTGAAGAATATCTCCAGAACATTTTACCCACCTGGGAATGGATGATGATACAGAACATAATGACATTGATCTTCTTCAGGCTGACAGTAGCTAAGTGCATCTCCAAAGTAGTGCCAGACATAATGGTGTGTCACAGTGAAAAGAGAAGGTGGGCATTCTCTATGATGTGATGTTTTAATGGGGGGAAAAAAGCCTTTTTTCAAAATGCGACACAAGTTTGACCTGTACTACATTAGCCAGCGCAGTAAATTCAACGAGTGTAAATGAATTCCCTTGAATAGATTAGCACTGCAATACTTCAGACCGAGGCAAAATGAGTCCATTTCTTTATAAAACGCACGCACACACAGACACATACTACAAAGCACTTCTGTTCCTGGTTATATCAGTATCCTAACTTGTATCTTTCCTCCATGAACTTCTTCGTAATCAGAGCTATATCTTGTGCTCCCATTTCAACAAACGATTCTTCATGTGATCCGTTATGAAATCAACGACGAGACAACAGCAATGTAGGCCTGAAGGTCAGGATCCAATCAATAACAGACTTCCTGAATAAGTGTGTTTGATTATCACAGCAGTGGCATCCAGACAGAGAAAGGAAGTTAACACTTGCAGGCCCATTGGGTGACCCATTCAGTTCTGAAAGGGAACCAGGTTTTGCAGTCATGCAGAGCACGTAACCACACTGACAATTTCTATACCAAGTATCAACTCACACCATCTGGAACATGTAAATCAAAGGTATTCTGAAAGAGCTATTTAAAAGTTCACTATCTGCAATTGATTGAATCCTGGCCAGAGGATTGGGGGCGAAGGGGATTACAATATCAATGTAATACTTTACTGTAGTACTAGTCTTGTGTGCCAAACTATTGCTTAGCTTTTAAATGGAGCTGTTCTCCTATGGGTACTGAATGCTCATTTTAAATGCTTGTGCCATGCGACACAGGAGACGGCAGCTGAGCCCGTTGAGTCATAAATGTTGAATTCTGACTCACACCTTTGAAGTAGAAAGGTTGGTGTGCCCATCACCACCAACCACGGAACAGAAGAAAAAGCATTTTACATTTTTCATCTCCCTCCCCACTTCAAAAAAGAAGAGAAGAGAGACTCAAAGCCATTCCAAATATAGCCCCCTTTGCAAACACCAGCCACATGGGGCACAGTGGGCTCTGGAGTGCTTTGATGTCAACAGCTAGCACTCAAATCAAATTTCCTCCCATACATTGGAACCCTAACAATAAACACATGTATTTGTTAATAGAAGGCAGATACTGTATGTTCCCTATGAAATAATACCTTCACCAAAAGAAATGAAAGGCAACACCTTGGTAGAATTCCCTTTGGTCATCATGATCTCCCTTGTCTCCCAGGATGACTCAAATATGTTCCACCCTGTACCTCAGAAGAACACCGCTCATAGTACTGTAGTAATAATGTACTGGTCACAGACACAGTGTATCCACTTGACATGAATGATGTGTTTGGTTATGGTTACAGACCACCAGGGCCTATCCGTGGAGATATGAGCAGCTTGGAACCTGATCTCTCCAGAAAGCTCTGTCTGAGCAGATGAGCAGAGTGACATGACAGGCCTGGGGATGGGGGGTGAGGGATGTGTCCCAAGGGCATCCAGTCAATAGGCAGGGGTGACATATGGCTCTGTCCCCTGCCTCTGAGAGATCTCCAACAGGCTGCATGAAAATAGAGTAGTTTAGTCTCAGCAGGAAACACCAAGGTAAACACCTTGAGAAGAGAACAAGCAAAGTGCTAAATGCCTCCTTCCTCACCGCAACCTGGAAGACAAGCCAAAATGCATCTGACACTTTGGTTTTCAGGTAGGTCAATAATCAATCCAATTATTTACATGTTTAGAAGTCATATCATGTCAAATTTAATGATTCAAGCCATCACCTTTGTCTTCAGCCACTGGTTCAGTACATGGGCAGACCATGTCTCTGCGGGTACGCAAAAATGTCTACAGGTTTAAGATACAAAGATCAGAGGAATCAAGAGGTTTCAACTGGGCACTTCCATGGTTGGATTAAACAAGCCGGAATTGTATATTTTCTGTCCCAACACAAATCGCCTTAATTACCTCCTACCTTCAGCATCTCTCCCTCTGCTCTGTTCTTCCCATCTCTCCATTGTTAACCCTTCCCCCTCTCAGGCTAGCTCCACTAGAAGTAAATCAGCCATGACCGATGCTGGATCTCATGTGGAATCGGTCCTCACCCAGGGCCTATACCTCTCCTCTAGTCTGGCAGCTCTGAATATGAGGCTAAATCTCCATCATAATGAATCTCACCATCCGGGCCTGCATTCACAAAGAGTCTTAGAGAAGGAGTGATGATCTAGCATCAGTTTAAAGAGCGACAGGCTTTAAAAAGCAATAGATCTCTTTAAAAACGGCCTATGTGGCATCGATAGGAGTCAGAAACAGTTATTGTAGTGTCAAAATGTACTACAAAGTGTAAATAGGATGATTTTGGTCATAAAGTCAGTCTAGTCTAAAACGGAGTTCGGAACACAAGGGTTTTGACTTTATGATGTCCATTTGCCCACTAACATGGGGTGAACAGCTGTGGTGATTGCTCACCATCCAATACCATAGACAGTGTGAAGACCTGCTCAGCACCAAACATCTTAGTTTGATGTAAAATTGTGCAACTAAAACATCCTCGGAAAAAATGTCAAAATGAATTAAAGATTTCTTGAGTTAATCTTACATTTATTCTGGGGATTTTGAGGAGGTGAAATACAGTAGGCTTCCACATCTACAGTGTCTCTTGGGGAACAAATATCATTAACCAAATGGGAAACACACCTCCACGACTGAAATTTCTAAAGAGCAACAGAAAAACACACATACCAATCAGAGCGTTCAGTGGTTCTTTAAACTTTTAGATCATAATGATCCTAGATCAGCAATCCGACTCTGAGGCTCTTTGTGAATACAAGCCCAGTACCGATCTCACCAACAGGACTGATCTCAGGCCAGTCCAGGATCAACCTGCAGCCACACAAATAAACCCTTTACAGTCATCCATCTGTGTTGTCATACCTGGCTGGTACTCCAACCCAATGCCACAATGTGTCCAGACTTCTACTGGCTACCTCCAAACCATTATCTACAAATCAAAAGGCCAAACAAACCAAACGTCAAATATACAACTAGCGATGGTTATGCCGTCATTGTAAATAAGGCCATCATTGTAAACAAGGCTGTCATAACTGACTTGCCTGGTTTAATAAAAGGTTCAATAAAATCTAAATAATAGATGACCAGGATGGGAGAGAAATCAAATCACGGTGTTGCTAGGAGACACCATCCCCAAATACTGACAGTGGACATCTAGGGGTTGGCTAATGAATGTCACTGGCCTTGTAGTAATTAGTCTATTCAAATGAGCCATCATCTCTCTGCGTGTAGTGGGCGTTTGTCACTTTACGCTTTTGGAAGGCTTTTTTTCAACATATGGAACAATTCAGTGCAATTGTGTCACTAGGGCAAAGACAGTGTTTTTTTGCGTGTGTAATTTCATAGTATATGTCAACGCAGTGGCCTTCAAGGTGAGTTCTGCCTGGGTCAAGCATATTTAAAAAACAAGAGTGATGGATCGTACCAACTCACACCGAGGTAACAGGTCACAGTAAACAAAATATTCTTCACAGGGAAAATTCGCAGTGACTGAAATTGTGAGATGAGGACACACCAGCCTCAACAACTGAGCTCATTGGAGGCCAGACCCCTGTTTAAATAAAACGTTCATAAAAGCTCCCAAGCCGATCGCCTCCTCTCATTCACTTACAGACAAATAGTTTAAGGGCGACTGCACTTTCTGATTTGGCCTCGTAATAGATTTGGTTAGTTAAGAAATGATAGCGGCCATCACTGAATTCAAACGTGAGTTGGTTTCGGGTGTGGTTTGATGTGAGTGTCTCTTGTGTGTGTTCACAGGTGGGAAGAGTTAGCCAGACTTTTCGCCAATTAGCTTCAGCTGGATGTTGTCCAACCTTGTCAAAATTGGTTTGACTTTGAATAGCCTATCTCTGGGGCTATTTAGGGACCATCAATAAATTACACAATGTAAGTGAGACAATATTTTCATGTTGCACACCTTTTAGTTCTCATTAAATGCTTTCATATGAATTTCTACAATTTATAGTTGTTTTGACATTTTTAAGTCATTGAAATGTGGAGTTATTGGAATTTTAACATATTGTCCCATGTACAGAACATTGTGTAATTTACTAACTATCCCCAAAGTTTACCTCGGGCATTACGATTGGGTCGCGAGCAGCTGCACTCCAAATTGATAATTACTTGCGTGCTGCCAGCTGTGGGTATGTGGGCCGGATTGAAATAAACCCAACCTTAATTTACATTGTGATGCAGTCATTACCACAAGTCTCACAAAACTCTGTTGTGGAGGAGACTGACTTTATGGCAAACATTTTCCTATTTAACCTTGTTGTCAATTTTGACAGTAGAGTAAATGTTTCGGACTCATATCGATGCCTCATAGGCTGTTTTCTAAATGAGAAGTTGTTTTTTAGAGGCAATTGCTCTTTAATAATAATGCATGAGGGGGTGTGGTATATGGCCAATATACTGTACTACAGGCCACGAAGCAAAGCAGAGTGCCTGGGTACAGCCCTTAGCCGTGGTATATTGGCCATATACCACACCCCCTCGTACCTTATTGCTATTATAAACTGGTAACCAACGTAATTAGAACAGTAAAAAGTACTTTTTTTGTAATACCCGTGAAATGCTGTTTCAGCCAATCAGCATTCAGGACCCAAACTATGCGGTTTATAATCTTTGTGAGAGTTCTCAGAAGCCTGGTCCTGAACTTAAAAGCATTCATCTGTGTCCAAGAAACTGGCCCGTAGAGAACTACTCTAAGCACAACCAGAGAAACTGATTCATCATCTGGCATGGAGTCGTCCATAGTCAGGTGCATTCTGGGGCTCACCTCGTGAGGACAGATGGTGTTAGAAAGGCTGAGTCTGGGTTGGGGCTGGGGGGACAAAACGTCATGTGATTATGTCCCAGTTAAAATATGTACATTTTTTCTTCTAAACATCTCAACTCTTGTCAATAGAAGCCTCTGTGTTGTCTGTACATCCCAAATGGCACCCTATTCCCAATGTAGTGCACTTCTTTTGACCAGGGCTCAGGGACACAGCCTCCGTGTGGCTGACGTCATTAAGTTGAGTTGTGCTCTGCTGTGCTCTGTGGCGCAGGGAAGTATGGCAGGATAAAGGCTGCAGTCTGTCCTGTGAGGCTCAGCTGGGCTCAGGCTTATGTAACAGTGGGCCAAAGGGCTCCCAGCCAGCCAGCTTCCCTACAGATGCACAACTAACAGGGTGGAGAAGATGGGGTAGGCAGGGGGAGGAGGAGAGAGGGGGGTTTATATTTAAGGCAGCCGTCCACACGGAAACACCCAACCTTTGATCCTACCATACACAAACTGCCCTTTGGTGCAACTGATACGAACACTAACACCTCTCGTCGGACATTTACATACACTTAGGTTGGAGTCATTGAAACTTGTTTTTCAACCACTCCACAAATTTCTTGTTAACAAACTATAATTTTGGCAAGTCGGTTAGGACATCTACTTTGTCCATGACACAAGTCATTTTTCCAACAAGATTATTTTCAGACAGATTATTTCACTTATAATTCCCTGTATCACAATTCCAGTGGGTCAGAAGTTGACTGTGCATTTAAACAGCTTGGAAAATTCCAGAAAAGTATGTAATGGCCTTAGAATCTTCTGATAGGCTAATTGACATGATTTGAATCATTTGAAGGTGTACCTGTGGATGTATTTCAAGGTCTACCTTCAAACTCAGTGCATCTTTGCTTGACATCATGTGAAAATCAAATGAAATCAGCTAAGTCCTCAGAAATGTTTTTGTAGACTTCCACAAGTATGGTTCATCCTTGGGAGCAATTTCCAAATGCCTGAAGGTACCAGATTCATCAATACAAACAATAGTACGCAAGTATAAACACCATGGGACCACGCAGCCGTCATACCGCTCAGGAAGAAGACGTGTTCTGTCTCCTAGAGATGAACGTACTTTGGTGCGAAAAGTGCAAATCAATCCCAGAACAACAGCAAAGGACCTTGTGAAGATGCTGGAGGAAACAGTTATAAAGGTATCTATATCCACAGTAAAACTAGTCCTATATCGACATAACCTGAAAGGACGCTCTGCAAGGAGGAAGCCACTGCTCCAAAACTGCCATAAAAAAGCCAGACTATGGTTTGCAACTGCACATGGGGACCAAGATCGTACTTTTTGGTGATGTCCTTTTTGGGGAAATGAGGAACTGTTTGGCCATAATGACCATTGTTAAGTTTAGAGGAAAAATGGGGAGGCTTGCAAGCCGAAGAATACCATCCCAACCAAGAAGCACGGGGGTGACAGCATCATGTTGTGGGGGTGCTTTGCTGCAGGAGACACTGGTGCTCTTCACAAAATAGGTGGCATCATGAGGGAGGAAAATTATGTGAATATATTGAAGCAATATCTCAAGACATCAGTCAGAAAGTTAAAGCTTGGTCCCAAATGGGTCTTCCAAATGGACAATGACCCCAAGCATACTTCCAAAGTTGTGGCAAAATGGCTTAAAGACAACAAAGTCAAGGTATTGGAGTGGCCAGCACAAAGCCCTGACCTCAAACCTATAGAAAATGTGTGGGCAGAGCTGAAAAAGCTTCTGACCCACTGGGAATGTGATGAAAGAAATAAAAGCTGAAATAAATCATTCTCTCTACTATTATTCTGACATTTCACATTCTTAAAATAAAGTGGTGATCCTAACTGACCTAATTAAATGTCAGGAATTGTGTGGTTAGGATAAAGCAGAATGATGTATACATTGAAGAACAAAGTCACCCTCTTCTTCTTCTAAAGATACAGAGAGAGACAGAGAGAACAGATATACTGTAGCCTCGTCTAAAAAGACGAACGTCTGCAGGCAGGATATAGTGATATGATTATGAAAATTGTTGTTTTGTTTTCCCACTTTCATGCATTTCAGTTCCTGTAGCTGTTTGGGCTGTATTGACCATGGTTTATCTGTTATGGTATCTGTTTTGGAGATTATATTAAGTTTTTGTATCGCCAAAGAATGTTAAATGTTCATCAGTGAACCTGTTTTTGCTATACAGCTTTAACTGTTGTTTATGTGACCTAGTAAGTATGGCGTTATGAATAAGTGATGACTGACCACCAAGTTAGCATGATCAAAACTGGTTTATTTCTCTAGACATCTTCTCAACATGACATGAACTACAATGGGCCTCTGAGGATCAACACAGACCACATAACATCTGCTTACACCTGAGGTCATGACCTACAGCTGTGTCACTGGCATAGAGAATGAGGCTATGAGCTAACTCTAGCCATAGTGAATTATAGAGATCTAATGCTAGCTAGCTACCTCATAATACACCCATGATATGCACTGACAGTGGACTGACAGTGGATGTCAGTGGATGAGGTATTCTCTGTTCTAATGGCCATACTTGACCTAGAACACTCAGTGGAGCAGTGAAGAGGTGAATGAATGGGATGGGATGTGTGCATGCACACACACACACACTCTCTCTCTCTCTCTCTCTCTCTCTCTCTCTCTCTCTGGCTGAAAAAATGTCAATTGACAAAGGTTGCACTGAATTTATTTTATTATCTCTCTCTCTCTCTCTCCTCTAATCTTTCTCTCTCTCTCTCTCTTATCTATTTCTCTCTCTCTCTCTCAATAGAAGTCTCTAATATCCTCTCTTGGCTCTCTCTGGGATCTCTCTCTCTCTGGTTTTAGATGGTTAATTCTCTCTCTCTCTCTCTCTCTCTCTCTCTCTCTCTCTCTCTCTCTCTCTCTCTCTCTCTCTCCATCCCCCAGATAAAACACTAGTTAAGATGTTCCATCCTCTCCACTGAAAATATACTAATGACTGTCATAGAGATAATGTTCTACTGTATTTCTCTCTCTTCATAGGGTCTGCCTGATCGGACCTTCCTCTCTCTCTCTCTCTCTCTCTGTTGCAGCAGTGGCAGACTGAGTGCTCTGGCCTTGCAGGTTCTACCCAGCAATTTCTGTCCCCCATTTACAAGCAATATGGCTGAAAAAATGTCAATTGACAAAGGTTGCACTGAATTTATTTTATTATCCTAACAAACCATGGCCCCTCCATCATAATCATTTGTAAATTAGCTAAATTATCTATTTGGGCTGTTGACCCAATAGAAGTCTGTAATATACCTGTTGGATTGGCCACTTGGGATAGCTGTAAAGGTGGTTTTAGATGGTTAATTGAATCAGACCCTTTGCCCTATGGCTTTGGGGCGCCAGGCGGCTCGTTAGCGAATCTCCATCCCCCAGATAAAACAGTAGTTAAGATGTTCCATCCTTTCCACCTGTGGTAACTGCCAGGAACGTTTCATTTAACTGTCGGTGGATATCAACATCGAACAAATAAATTGCCCTGCTTGTTTCTGCAGTTCCAAAATGTAAGCTACAATCGCAAAGTCTCTGGTCAGTACAACAGGTGCCTGCCAGGTTCGGTAGAAATACTGACTCTATCACTCTCTGAGGCAATACAGGTAGAACACGGACAGATAACTCAGAGATAAGTACCAGTCTGGCCAAACCACAGCCAAGGCACAGGCCCTCTTTCCACAACACAGTCCAAGGAGAAAGAAAGACAAACTTTCTCCAAGTGTATAGAGCTGAGCTTAGCAGGGTGTCTGTCTGATCTTCATCATTACCGATGCCTAGTCATAGTACTCTCAGAAAGTACACATTATCTTGTTCTCCAGGCCAATTGGCAGTCTATAATTAGAACCAGCATTATATTTTTTGAATGGGATAAAGCCTGTAAAGATTTAGCCAAAACAATCTACTTAGGCCTAGTAGAGAAGGGAAACCATCACAAATCTTATAAGGCACAACTGCCGTTGGTATGAACAGAATGGACATTAGGTTCGAATTGAATCTGTGAAATCAACAGGGCATTTTGTCTTCTGGTTCATGGGCAACTGGGCAGCTCAGGTGTCACGTTCTGACCTTTATTTCCTTTGTTTTGTCATTATTTAGTATGGTCAGGGCGTGAGTTGGGGTGGGCAGTCTATGTTTGTTTTTCTATGATTTGGGTATTTCTATGTTTCGGCCTAGTATGGTTCTCAATCAGAGGCAGGTGTCATTGGTTGTCTCTGATTGAGAATCATACTTAGGTAGCCTGGGTTTCACTGTGTGTTGGTGGGTGATTGTTCCTGTCTCTGTGTTTGCACCAGATAGGGCTGTTTTTTTGGGGGTTTCCACGTTTATTGTTTTGTAGTGTTCGTGTTTATCTTTTTTTTTATTAAACATGAATCAATATAACCACGCTGTGTTTTGGTCCGCCTCTCCTTCAAGTAAAGAAAACCGTTACATCAGGCACCTGTGTAGTCACCTTCGACACAGGTCACGACAAACCAACTGGATTGACATGTAAGATAAACAGACTTACTGTGACCAGGGAAACATAATCTCCCAATGCTTCATGGTGACTTACATGAAAGCTGTACTGTATTTCAATAAGGCATATTTGACTGTAGTGCTTGAGTTAACAAGTATCTCATTCCCATAATATAACACAGAGGGAATAATGGGCCACTCAGGCACAGCAAATGGAATCTAAACTAACAATGCCTGCATGGAAAAGAAGTAGCTGGACTGGAGTAGAGAGCACAGACCTCAGTCAGTGAACAAATCAACTAACTGGAACGGCTGGCATACCAGGCATACCATTCTCGGACAAACTGGGGATAAATATTAATGTTGTCCTAGGATATCTCTGTATCTGTGCTTCATTATGTCTGGTGTGTTGACTACTTGGCTTCATTCGAGTGCCTTTAAAACAAAGCTGATAACCTTAGCGAGGGTTGAATTCCCTCTACAGGGGTGATGCAGGCACGCACACACACAAACACGCACACACACAAACACGCACACATTCCCCTCTACAGGAGCGATTACAAGAGACATATACAGATGCGGTCCAATATATTGGCACCCTAGCACAATTCACTATTTCTTCTAAAATGCGGTACTTTTTTTTTTTACAACTGCTCAGGACCTGAACTGAAATTTGGATGTTTCCTTTAAAGACAAAAAATGGTCAGGATTAATTATTCAAAATTCATATTCATTTGGTTAGAAGCAAGTTCTCATTTACTGTGTAAATTACCTCACCTGTGGTAAGTTGAAGGTGCCTACTGGGTAAAAATTACCATTCAACAAGTTCTAAAAAATAACATTCTGCTCCATTGTAAAGTGTAAGGGTGCCGATATATTTGACCGCATCTGTAGCTACTTTCCTATAAATCAACGTGGCTTAGGGCTTCTATACACAGACACCACATCTCACTTTTATGACCAAGTACTCCACATGACATTCTGGGTGTGCTGCTGGGTTTGTATCTACAGGAGCTGTCCAAGCCAGGGACAATGAGCACTAAGCAGACACAAGTCTGCCTCTGTTTTTTCCGGATCAAAGCAACGCTGTGAGTGACTGCACTCCGTCCACCGTCCACCAAGCAAAAATAGACCAGACTGGGATCCTCGTAAATTGTAGATAAGTTAGGATACACAGTTCCGAGCCAGAGTAGAGTTGGTCTGTATTATAGCACTGTCAATAGCTAAGAGCAACACAATGTATCCCAATCCCCAAGTCCTCAGTGCTATGCACACCTTGTATGGGGTTAGGATTGTCTCTCTTTATAACACATGGACATTGACATTAGGGAAAAAGCCTAAGCAAACACACACACATCATAATCTCTCACATGTACTGTGTATGCATGCACAAGCTTAAACACACACCCACATCATAATCTCTCACATGTACTGTGTATGCATGCACAAGCTTAAACACACACACACACGCCTGAATTGGAAAAAAAGCATCCAAAAGCCATACCCTAGCAGAACCCACTGGGCTTTGTTCAAAAGTACTGTACTAAATAGTAGGGAATAGGTTGCCATTTGGGGCAGAACCCTTACCTTTTCAAATGCATCGCTCAGTGACTCAGCATTGTACACTGAGCAAAAATATAAACGCAACATGTAAAGTGTTGGTCCCATGTCTCATGAGCTGAAATAAAAGATCCCAGAAATGTTCCATACGCACAAAAATATTAATCCTCTAAAACATTGTGCACAAATGTGTTTTCATCCCTGTTAGTGAGCATTTCTCCACATCCCTGTTAGTGAGCATTTCTACACATCCCTGTTAGTGAGCATTTCTCCTTCCAAGATAATCCATCCCCCTGACAGGTGTGGTATATCAAGCACCTTTTGCTGGGGACAATAAAAGGCCACTCTAAAATGTGCAGTTGTGTCACACAACACAATGCCACAGATGTCTCAAGTATTGAAGGAGCGTGCAGTTGGCATGCTGACTGCAGGAATATCCACCAGAGCTGTTACCAGATATTTGAATGTTTATTTCTCTACCATAAACCACCTCCAATGTCATTTTGGAGAATTTGGCAGTACGCCAACCAGCCTCACAACTGAAGACCATGTTTAACCAGGCCAGCCCAGGACCTCCACATCCAGCTTCTTCACCTGTGTGATTGTCTGAGACCAGCCCCCCAGATGGCTGATTAAACTGTGGGTTTGCACAACTAGGGCTGTGGCGGTCATGAAATTTTGTCAGACAGGTTATTATCATGCAAAATACTGCCGGTCTCATGGTAATTGACCATGAATTAACATAAACATGTTTAGCATCTCCAGGTCTCCACACATACAAGCTGCTGATGAGCGCCTTTGGAACATCTGCATTTTAACAAGTCTAATAAATCCATTTAACATACACCATAACAATACATCCATTCTTTATTTTAGGTAGGTCTAAAGAAACATTATGATATGAAGAAAATGTATTTCAGATTAACAGAATATGAGTTGGCCTTTTACTGTATGTTACCTGGCATTTTATCCGCCTATGGACGGGAATAGTAAATGTAAGCCCCTTTCCTGCCTGTTAGTTCCGGTAGGCTACTCTGGTTATTTCACTCCACGCAGTCAACGCTTGCTGCACGACAGGTGATATTCTGCCCAAACTATGTATGCCATGGGCTCTCCAACCCTGTTCCTGCAGCTACCAAGTACTTAATTTGGGAAACCAAGTGAAATCGGTTTTGGAACATCAAAAGTAACATGTTTTCACAACAAAACATATACCATAAACTGTTGACTGCTCCTTATTTGAGAAAGTAATGAAAAAGAAAGTGGAGGAGATCGAAACGCACAACGAAAACTTACATAAATTCGTACATCGCCTTGGTCCGTACAATTGCCCTTGTTTTAGCGCCCCCAAAACGTATTACTTCCAGATCAACTGTAATGTCAATACCATTGTAAAGCACAATTTCTACCCTTTCCAACAGAATCAATTACATGACCTAAACGCTGCCCGTTTCTGCATAATTCAAGCAGGCAATGAGCCCCGTCGGTCTTTAAAAAAATGTCTTTTAAAAAATGTCATGTGGGGAAGCGAAACTAATGCTTGATAGGGAGAAGGAGAGATGTTGTGTGGGAAAATTGCTTTTTTTCACTCGATCAGTCCAATTTACCACCTTATCACCTCTAAAATGTAAATAAAACACTATAAAGAGTTTATATAATGTGTCACTACATACCTATTTGAAGGTTTGTGTTGAATTTGAATCGGGTTTTTAGGGCAGTGCTAAAGTGATCTTCAGAAGTAAACAGCGGCTTTGAGAGTCATGATCGCTTGCAGTGATGACGCCAAAAATGACTAGGTATCCCCCTTACCCCCGTCACTGTCCATTTCTTGTTTTTAAAGGACGAGAGAAGTGCTACCCCTGGTGGCGATAGATTGTAAGACAGAAATAGTTGCTTTATGCGTGCTGTACGTTACGACATGACACGTCCCGATGTAACGGAGGGACCGTTTTTTAAACTTTTCTCCAATACTATAGAGCCATTACCATGTCGATCAACACTTAGAAACCTAGTTCACACCCCAGATTTTGCAGTCAACACAGTCGCTACAGTCCCATTGGTTTTCTTTGTAGCCTCGTTTGAATGTTGCGGTTACGCACATTTGTACGGAATGGGGTGAGTTTACGTTAGTGTTTAGATATTCTGTAGCTTTATATCTCACACCCGTGCCCATGCATGGTGGCGGTGGGGTTATGGTATAGGCAGGCATAAACTACGGGCAACAAACACAATTACATTTTATCAATGGCAATTTGAATGCACAGAGATACCATGACGAGATCCTGAGGCCAGTTGTCTTGCCATTCATATGCTGCCATCACTCATATGCTGCCATGCGTTCAGCATGGTCATGCATGGTCCCATGCCGAAAGGATCGGTGCATGGAAGCTGAAAATAACCCAGTTGGCCTGCATACTCAGACGTGTCATCCAATGAACACAACAGCGTGTTCCAGTTCCCGCCAATATTATTTGTATTTGTTTTATTTTGCCTTTATTTAACTTATATATCTCTCTGGTCACCCCCAAAACCCCAAATTCTCCTTACAGTTCTCTGCTGCCAAAGACTGGAACGAACTACAAAAAATCTCTGAAACTGGAAACACTTATCTCCCTCACTAGCTTTAAGCACCAGCTGTCAGAGCAGCTCACAGATTACTGCACCTGTACATAGCCCATCTATAATTTAGCCCAAACAACTACCTCTTTCCCTACTGTATTTATTTATTTAGCTCCTTTGCACCCCATTATTTGTATTTCTACTTTGCACATTCTTCCACTGCAAATCTACCATTCCAGTGTTTTACTTGCTATATTGTATTTACTTTGCCACCATGGCCTTTTTTGCCTTTACCTGTCTTATCTCACCTCATTTGCTCACATCATATATAGACTTGTTTCTACTGTATTATTGACTGTATGTTTGTTTTACTCCTTGTGTAACTCTGTGTTGTTGTATGTGTCGAACTGCTTTGCTTTATCTTGGCCAGGTCGCAATTGTAAATGAGAACTTGTTCTCAACTTGCCTACCTGGTTAAATAAAGGTGAAATAAAAATAAATAAAAACTTGTCAAGTCTGTTAAGAACACATTCTTATTTTCAATGACGGCCTAGGAACAGTGGGTTAATAACTGCCTTGTTTAGTGGCAGAACGACACATTTATATCCAGCAACTTTGCACAGCAATTGAAGAGGAGTGGGACAACATTCCAAAGGCCACAATCAACAGCCTGATCAACTCTATGTGAAGAAGATGTGTCAGGCTGCATGAGGTAAATGGTGAAATGGTGGTCACACCAGATACTGACTGGTTTTCTGATCCATGCCCACTACTTTTTTAAGGTATCTGTGACCAAAAGATGCATATCTGTATTCCCAGTCACAGTGGTGGGAAAAGTACTCAAAAGTCATACATACTTGAGTAAAAGTAAAGATACCTTAATATAAAATGAATCAAGTTGTAATGGCTGTCATTGGTGGAAGAAGGTGAGGACCAAGGTGCAGCGTCGTAAGTGTTCATGATGTTTAATAAAATAAACAGAACACTAAATGACCAAAAACAACAAAGAGAGTGAACGACACGAAACAGTTCTGTATGGTAAACACAGACACAGAAAACAACTACCCACCAATCATAGTGGAAAAACTGGCTTCCGAAGTATGATTCTCAATCAGAGACAACGATTGCCAGCTGCCTCTGATTGGGAACCATACCAGGCCAAACACATAGAATTAGAAAACCTAGAAAACACAACATAGAATGCCCACCCCAACTCACGCTCTAACCAAACTCACGCCCTAACCAAACTAAAACAGAGACATAAAAAAGGAACTAAAGTCAGGAAGTGACACAAGTAAAAGTGAAAGTCACCCAGTAAAATACTGCTTCAGTAAAAGTCTAAAAGTATTTGGTTTTAAATATACTTAAGTATGTGAAATGTCAGAATAATAGTAGAGAGAATGATATATTTCCGCTTTTATTTCTTTCATCACATTCCCAGTGGGTCAGAATCTTTTTCAGTTCTACCCACACATTTTCTATAGGATTGAGGTCAGGGCTTTGTGATGGCCACTCCAATACCTTGACTTTGTTGTCCTTAAGCCATATTGACACAACTTTTTAAGTATGCTTGGGGTCATTGTCCATTTGGAAGACCCATTTGCGACCAAGCATTAACTTCCTGACTGATCTCTTGAGATGTTGCTTCAATATGTACACATAATTTTCCTCCCTCATGATGCCATCTATTTTGTGAAGTGCACCAGTCCCTCCTGCAGCAAAGCACCCCCACAACATGATGCTGTCACCCCCATGCTTCACAGTTGGGATGGGTTTCTTCGGCTTGCAAGCCTCCCCCTTTTTCCTTCAAACATAACAATGGTCATTATGGCCAAACAGTTCTATTTTTGTTTCATCAGACCAGAGGACATTTCTCCAAAAAGTACGATCTTTGTCCCCATGTGCAGTTGTAAACCGTAGTCTGGCTTTTTTATGGCAGTTTTGGAGCAGTGGCTTCTTCCTTGCTGAGTGGCCTTTCAGGTTTTGTCGATATAGGACTCGTTTTACTGTGGATATGGATACTTTTGTACCCGTTTCCTCCAGCATCTTCACAAGGTCCTTTGCTGTTTTTCTGGGATTGATTTGCACTTTTCGCACCAAAGTACGTTCATCTCTAGGAGACAGAACGCGTCTTCTTCCTGAGCGGTATGATGACTGCGTGGTCCCATGGTGTTTATACTTGTGTACTATTGTTTGTACAGATGAACGTGGTACCTTCAGTCGTTTGGAAATTGCTCCCATGGATGAACCAGACTTGTGGAGATCTCCAATTCGTTTTCTGAGGTCTGGGCTGATTTCTTTTGATTTTCCCATGATGTCAAGCAAATAGGCACTGAGTTTGAAGGTAGGCCTTGAAATACATCCACTCAAATGATGTCAATTAGCCTATCAGAAGCTTCTAAAGCCATGACATAATTTTCTGGAATTTTACAAACTGTTTAAAGTTTAGTGTATGTAAACTTCTGACCCAATGGAATTGTGATACAGTGAATTATAAGTGAGATAATCTGTCTGTAAACAATTGTTGGAAAAATTACTTGTGTCATGCAGAAAGTAGATGTCCTCACCGACATGCCGAAACTTTAGTTTGTTAACAAGAAATTTGTGGACTGGTTGAAAAACGAGTTTTAATGACTCCAACCTAAGTGTAAGTAAACTTCCGAATTCAACTGCATTTTATACATACTGTATGACAAATCAATTGAACCTTGAACCTTTATCCATTTGAAAACATGAAGTACGCATGCTCTAGGTAAAAAATAAAAAAATTCTCATGATGCTATTTGATTTCTCCATCTCTGACAGATTCTCTTCAAGGCTGTAGTAATATCTTCTGTAGAAAGAATCAGACCTGAGGAAATATTTCCCTCAATATTCCCAGATTCCCTGCAGCTCTCAGTCAAGACTGTCACCAAAGAAAATGCATTAAAAAATGTCACCATGTGATACAATGTCTGTCAGTCACTGTTCCTCTCCCTCAGCACTACATCAGGCCTGTCAGTATGTATAGGAAATAACAAGCGAGACTAGACAAAAGCCTGACATTCCTTCATAAATATGTGAAAGAACTAAAAATGTTTCAGCTGTCACCTCTTTCATATTTGTTGGTACAGTAGTATCATATCTACTGATGACCCAATTATTCATTTAACTAGCTTCACACCAAAACTAAACATGAGAGAGGCATTATCTCTGTATCCCACTCTCTCTCTTCCTCTCCCTCCCCTCTCTCTTTCTCCAGTATCTTGTTTCCTGCACCGTCAAAACCCATGAGACTAAGTGCCTGTCTCCACTCTCTGAAGTAAAATCATTCACAAGCATTTAAACGGTTAAGCAGAGAAATGTAACATCCTATTGAAACATCTAGATCAGGGATGGGCAACTGCCACCCCGCGAGCTCAACTGTGAATGGTCCTGGCGCACCAAAAGAAAGTATCAAAGGAAGCCAAACTGGGTTGAATTGTTGCATCTCGTTGTGTTGTCCTCCAGTGTCTCTCTTGCTAGCTAATGTTGGCCCTTTCCTAAATTAGCCATGGATGGAGATAGGGATTTGGACTTGTGGTTTTACTTAATTCTCCGTACTGGCCAATGATTATAATGGCAATTCTGATCCAACCATTAATTAATTCATTGTTGTGCCCCTGGCCTGAGAGGATGGAAGTTCAATATGTCACCAAAGAAAATGCATTAAAAAATGTCACCATGTGATACAATGTAACTAGATGTAAAAGGCTAGTGTTAACTAGCTAACGTTGCCCATGAATGGAAGTTAGGCTAGCGAGCATGCATTTGAACTAGGTAGCCTAGGACAACAAAAACGAAGAGTGTGTACTGTATGACAGAGAGATAGACCCATTCATCAACATGAAAGAGAGGAGGCTGGCATTGGCGTTTCTCTACAAGTAGGGTGAATCAGCATATTTCTCTACTCGCACGAACACGCACGCTCGCAAACACACAGAAATCAGAACCATGGACAGCCACATCATATTTAGCTTATGTTGATAGGACTAAATTCATTTTGGTATCTATTAATTGTCACACTATTAGACTAGGCAGAGGTGATTTGATGATGTTGAAATGGTGCTGGAATAGTGGACGCAGCTCCTGATTTCTTTGTGACTTGCGGTTACTCTCTGTGGTTTTAAATCAATAACTGTTTAGTGGTCCGAAAAATCCATAAACATTAACTTGCTTGAGCATGCTTTAGGTCATGTAACTGTCTGTTACATGCAATATGCTTTGTGGACTAAACCGGACAGAGGTTGCTATCCGCTTTTGTGATGAAACAAAGATGTGGTTGAATTTATTCTGCCACTGTGTCTTCTTATTGTCTCAGCCTTTAGGCCTATATATCACGGTGTCAAGACATATGAACTAACAGGTTATAGAGCAAACAATGCAATTATCACAACACATAGGTTGTAATATGCCTTTTTTTCTTTCTTCCCCAGTGATTTTACCCACACACCGCTACTGGTTGAGAACTAGAATAGTAGAATACACAAGGTGCAATTTCAAAATGTGGTTGTACATCAGCAGTTTTTCCCCCTGACAGTCAATCAATTAGCCCATGTCAGCAATTATTTTTTAGATTGGTAAGTTAGCTGGCTAGACTATCTAAAGTTGTTGTAATCATGGTTGAATTACTGACCGGGGGGCCCCCATTGATTTTGTTAGTCACTCTCACTCAGATACTGCAAACATGTCTCTCCACCCTATGGCAAAATGTGTAGAATTCCAGGAAATTAGCTGTATGTCACGCTGGTATAAATGGGTCGGGAGACAGTCGCAGGAATGCGTAATAGGGTTTTTTATTTCCCAAATTACAGCACGCCGTGTAAAGACACAGGGACGAAAACCAAACAAACACGTATACAAAACACAGGGTAGAAACCCAAACAAAAGAGCAAGTAGTACCTCGAATAAATACAATATCGCACAATGATTATCACACGGGATGAGACCCCTAATCATCTGCATAGTATACGTGGCACGAAAGCCAAAACAACATAGCACAAGTACTCACATGAACCAACGGACATTGGAACAATAATCGACCGGACACTGGTAATCCAAGGGCACACTAATACAATTACTCATCACTGGGAATAGGGGCCTGGTGTGTGTAATGAATGTTCCAGCGGGATCCGTGACACTGTAAAACTGCACATTTTTCTCTCCGCCACATGTCAAAATAAGTAGAATTGCATGAACTTAGTTTTAAAATTGCAAAATCTTCTCTCCGCACCTTGGCAAAATTTGTAGAATTGCCCCAAATTTGCTCTAAAATGGCAACATCTTCTCTTGAATTGCAGGAAATTAACTACAAAACTTTTCTCTCTCCACTGTCAAGAGGGGGGCTGCTAAAATGTTGGGGTGGGCACAACAACATTTTACTTAGGCCCCCAAAAGACTAGTGTTGACGCTGACTGTGAATGTGTGGGCATGGATATGGGTACACAGAATCACAAGCCACTGCGGCCTCTCATGGCGAGTTCAGAATTGTTGTGGCCCCCACCCCCATAAAAGTTACCCGTCCATGATCTAGATTATCAGGCCCTTTACCTTAGCACTATAATAGTCTATGTCAATTCAGACAACAATAAAAAATAAAAGGCTCCTCTTACCCATCTGTAATTGTTATGTTGTGTTATTTTTGACACATTAACCATGAAACACAGAGAGAGTGGAGAGGTGAGGCGAGGCGAGGGAAAACAACAGAACCCACTACCGATTGAGTAGTGTTAACATGGCAACAGCTTTGGCTGGCCAGGAGATGGATGAGGACCCAGGTCTATTTTTAGAATCAGTAATTGCTTAATGTGTTTCCATAATCCACGTGTTTCACCTTCTGATGGCTAATGGATTACTCTTGCAGTGGGACAAGTGCATGGACACTGGGCAGCATTGTTTGCAGGCCCTGCTGAGCCACCATTACTGAGCACCAGCAGGCAAATCTGCTAATGTGGCCATCAGCTAACACGGTCTACCTCCCAAATAGCAACATATTCCCTATGTAGTGCACTATGGGCCCTGGTCAAAAGTATTGCACTATGTAGGAAATAGGGTCCCATTTGGGATACAGCCATGGTCCTAGTGCTAGCTCCTAAGCTCAAACGCTAGGGCTCAGAGTAAGGGGGGTCTTAATTCAATCTACTGTACTGTAGCATTCATTTGGTGCAATACTGCCACATCAATTAGTCCACGTTTTGTATTGTGTTAGAAAGCTCCTGTTTTGAGGATTCAATATCATGCTGACATATTGAAAATCATTTTGGAGAGGGACAATCACTCCCTAAAGTGACAATTGTTTTTGTATACTATTTAAATTGTTGATTTTTGTATCCTGTAAATGGATTTATACTTTCAACACTTGAGAAAGGGGAAGGCATAACAAGTCATTACAAGTAATGACATGTCTCAAAGGCAATAATGCAAAAACCAAGGGGCACATTCCCTCATCTGAAATAATATATTCTTACTGCTACCATCTCCAAGCATTGTACACATTTACAAGAACCCATATTGGTTCAAGGTCTGTGTTTTTTTAACAGTGGAAATTTGGCAAAGGCAAAAAATAAACATATACTCAACAGATCAATAAAGCATATTTACGATGCTCCGCCACCCAATACGGTCCAACTGAAAAGCCCTTTGCTCCTATTTTAACACTTCTCATGTGGTTCTTGTATTAATCGAGTACACACAATACTACCCAAATACTCTCACACACTGGTTGCTTTTCTTTCATTATGAGATTTAGCTAAAAGGAAAACTGCTGGCAGACAGACAATGGAAATAGGCCATCCCTGAGGGGCTGATGCGTGGAGGAGGAGGAGGAGAGGAGAAGGGTAAGGGGACTGGCTGCCAGACTGGTCCCACAGAGCCAATGTTCCTTGCCATTCCCCAAATCCAAAATCATGGGTACCTACTTCTACACTGGTTCTCATACTAACGTCGGGTCCGAGGAGGATGATGTTTACTGGAAGTGTGGGTGGGTAAGTGGAGGGAGGAGTTACGTGGGAATTACTTACTGTAGTCCATCCGTGACCTATCCTGTGGTATGTGTACAACTGCTCAACTGATCTACCCTACCACCCTCCAAGGTTCAAATACTGTTTAGTAGAACAAGGGGTCCATATAAGGGTGGGAGAGAGAGAGAGAGAGAGAAGCTCACTCTTATCAAGCAGCAGTGTGTTTTCTACATTACGATCCTCACAGTTAAAACATGTGGAAACTGGAAAGTATCACTGGAGTGAGATCTGAGGGTGATGTTCTCGACAGCAACCACACCATAATGATCACTTGCATATAATCACACTTTTCAGAGCACTTCCCAAAGTCGAGGATCTATAATTTAATTTCCAATTTTAACTTTAAATCCCAACCGATGTCTATTCTAGGTTATATAGGCAATATATTGAGGATAGACCAATGCAGAAACATGTATTTCAACCCGCTTGTGAGAGAGAACACTCAGCCAGGCCAGGCCAATTATCTTTATTCCTCCAAGGAAAACATATCACAGTGTTAACATACTGCATAACTCCACGTTATGACTCACAATAAAACAGTGGGAGACCTACTCAAAAGATTAATCAGAGAAGCATTAGCATCACATCAACATGTACTGCTTGAGTAAAAACACGTCAATGCAGGTATTTTAGTTTTTGACGTACATCAAATGAAGCTGCGACATTTTCAACCATCTAGGATACATAGATTGCAGAGCATTATGATACTGGTAATTACCGAAATAAAGGAAACACCGACATAAAGTGCCTTAATAGGGCGTTGGGCCACCACAAGCCAGCAGAACAGCTTCAATGTGCCTTGGCATACATTCTGGAACACTATTGGAGGGATGCGACACCATTCTTCGACAAGAAATTCCATCATTTGTTTTTTGTTGATGGTGTTAGAAAATGCTTTCTCAGGCACCACTCCAGAAACTCCAATATTGTATGTGTTCAATTAGGTGGAGATCTGGTGACTAAAACACACACACGCACACACACGCACACACTCACGCACACGCACACACACTCACTCACACACACACACACACACACACACACACACACACACACACACACACACACACACACACACACACACACACACACACACACACACACACACACACACACACACACACACACACACAAGTACCCTTTAAACCCCCTAGAACCCTCTTTCAAAGTCATGGAGATCTCTTCTTCTTGCCATGACAGCCAAAATAACGGGATACTGGGCATTTTTGTACATGACCCTAAGCATGATGGGATGTTCATTTCTTAATTAACTCAGGAAACACACCTGTGTGGAAGCACCTGCTTTCAATATACTTTGTATCCCTTATTTATTTAAGTATTTCCTTTATTTTGGCAGTTACCTGTATGTGCTCATCAATGAAATATCCAATTGTCCTACACTACTCATATATCTCTATATGCTGTAGCATACGAAGTTGTGGAACGACACTGAACAAAAATATAAATGCAACATGCAAACAATTCAAAGATTTTACAGAGTTACAGTTCCTATAAGGAAATCAGTCCATTTACAGTGCCTTGCGAAAGTATTCGGCCCCCTTAAACTTTGCGACCTTTTGCCACATTTCAGGCTTCAAACATAAAGATATAAACTGTATTTTTTTGTGAAGAATCAACAACAAGTGGGACACAATCATGAAGTGGAACGACATTTATTGGATATTTCAAACTTTTTTAACAAATCAAAAACTGAAAAATTGGGCGTGCAAAATTATTCAGCCCCTTTACTTTCAGTGCAGCAAACTCTCTCCAGAAGTTCAGTGAGGATCTCTGAATGATTCAATGTTGACCTAAATGACTAATGATGATAAATACAATCCACCTGTGTGTAATCAAGTCTCCGTATAAATGCACCGGCACTGTGATAGTCTCAGAGGTCCGTTAAAAGCGCAGAGAGCATCATGAAGAACAAGGAACACACCAGGCAGGTCCGAGATACTGTTGTGAAGAAGTTTAAAGCCAGATTTGAATACAAAATGATTTCCCAAGCTTTAAACATCCCAAGGAGCACTGTGCAAGCGATAATATTGAAATGGAAGGAGTATCAGACCACTGCAAATCTACCAAGACCTGGCCGTCCCTCTAAACTTTCAGCTCATACAAGGAGAAGACTGATCAGAGATGCAGCCAAGAGGCCCATGATCACTCTGGATGAACTGCAGAGATCTACAGCTGAGGTGGGAGACTCTGTCCATAGGACAACAATCAGTCGTATATTGCACAAATCTGGCCTTTATGGAAGAGTGGCAAGAAGAAAGCCATTTCTTAAAGATATCCATAAAAAGTGTCGTTTAAAGTTTGCCACAAGCCACCTGGGAGACACACCAAAGATGTGGAAGAAGGTGCTCTGGTCAGATGAAACCAAAATTGAACTTTTGGCAACAATGCAAAACATTATGTTTGGCGTAAAAGCATCACAGCTCATCACCCTGAACACACCATACCCACTGTCAAACATGGTGGTGGCAGCATCATGGTTTGGGCCTGCTTTTCTTCAGCAGCGACAGGGAAGATGGTTAAAATTGATGGGAAGATGGATGGAGCCAAATACAGGACGATTCTGGAAGAAAACCTGATGGAGTCTGCAAAAGACCTGAGACTGGGACGGAGATTTGTCTTTCAACAAGACAAAACATAAAGCAAAATCTACAATGGAATGGTTCAAAAATAAACATATCCAGGTGTTAGAATGGCCAAGTCAAAGTCCAGACCTGAATCCAATCGAGAATCTGTGGAAAGAACTGAAAACTGCTGTTCACAAATGCTCTCCATCCAACCTCACTGAGCTCGAGCTGTTTTGCAAGGAGGAATGGGAAAAAATTTCAGTCTCTCGATGTGCAAAACTGATAGAGACATACCCCAAGCGACTTACAGCTGTAATCGCAGCAAAAGGTGGCGCTACAAAGTATTAACTTAAGGGGGCTGAATAAGTTTGCACGCCCAATTTTTCAGTTTTTGATTTGTTAAAAAAGTTTGATATAACCAATAAATGTCGTTCCACTTCATGATTGTGTCCCACTTGTTGTTGATTCTTCACAAAAAAAAACAGTTTTATATCTTTATGTTTGAAGCCTGAAATGTGGCAAAAGGTCGCAAAGTTCAACGGGGGCCGAATACTTTCGCAAGGCACTGTACCTTAAAAGAAACGGTAGGGGCGTGGATCAGAAAACCAGTCAGTATCTGGTGTAAACACCATTTCACAATTGTCCTCAAGCAGCGCGACACATCTCCTTTGCATATAGTTGATCAGGCTGTTGATTGTGGCCTTGAAATATTGGCCCACTCCTCTTCAATGGCTGTGCGAAGTTTCTGGATATTGGAGGGAACTGGAACACGCTGTTGTACACGTCAACCCAGAGCATCCCAAACATGCTCAATGGGACACATGTCTGGTAAGTATGCAGCCCATGAAAAAAACGGGGACATTTTCAGCTTTCAGGAATTGTGTACCGATCCTTGCAACATGAGGATATGCATTATCATGCTGAAGCATGAAGTGATGGAGGCGGATGAATGACACGACAATGGGCCTCAGGATCTCATCAAGGTATCTCTGTGCATTCAAATTACCATCTATAAAATGCAATTGTGTTCATTGTCCATAGCTTATGACTGCCCATACTATAACCACACTGCCATCCTGGGGCACTCTGTTCACAACATTGACATCAGCAAACTGCTCGCCCATATGACACCATACACGCTGTCTGCCATCTGCCCGGTGCAGTTGAAACCGGGATTCTTCCGTGAAAAGCACACTTCTCCAGCATGCCAGTGGCCATTGATGGTGAGCATTTGCCCAATGAAGACGATTACGACACTGAACTGCAGTCAGCTCAAGTCACTTGTGAGGATGACGCGCACGCAGATGAGCTTCCCTGAGATTATTTCTGACAGTTTGTTTAGAAATTCTTTAGTTGTGCATGCTCACCGTTTCATCAGCTGTCCGGGTGGCTGGTCTTAGATGACCCGCAGGTGAAGAAGCCGGATGTAGAGGTTTTGGGCTGGCGTGGTTCTATGTAGTCTGCGGTTGTGAGGTCTACTTTGGCGACTAGTAAGTATTTATTACTCCCACTTTGGGCGGGATGTGTCAATGTGTAGTTCATATATGCAAAATATATGAGCAGAACTACTGTCTTAACTCAATTAGTCACAAAATCTCTAGTTTGAATGTGTTCTGCACCATTTTCCCTACATTTCTCCTCACGTGGGCCAGCCCCCTAGCAATTCAAGATCCAGCCAATGAGATTCAGCCCCTTGCCATTTAAGTGACAGTTAGTAAGAATCACACACAGCAGAGTGAGAGAAAGAACAATGAAGTGGTGCACATATCTGTAGATACCGTATATGATGTAGCACACAATTTTAGGGGACCATTTGTGGCTCGTGGGCATTACTTTCAGAACTACTGCCTAAAAAGAATACAAAAGTATCCCTTTTATTTAATTCAGTATAAATTGTGAGTGCTCTTTGCCTATATACTCCCCCCCCCTCTCACCCAAACCCTCTCTCTCAACCCTCCAACAAGATCCAGAATTATTTGGTCTGCTAGCACACTTGAGTGTGTACATATTAGAGTGCAACTCTCAGCCTCACCTTTGAGATAAATCTGAGTGGAACATCAGTGCAAACATTAATGTTTGGCTACCCTATGGCTCTTTCTATAAGTAGGACTACCCGGGTACTAATGTTTGCTCTCCTGGTTCCCACTGACATCTTTATTGTCCTCTCCTTTGAACAGTGAATAGTTTTAAGACATGCACACAACCTTTAGTACTGGGCAATTCTACGGTAATGGAATTACGTTGAGACTCAGATTTTTCACTTTAAAATGTATGCCAAACAAAAACCATTGATTTCAAAGATTAACAACCCATACAACTTTATGCACAAGGACTACTTTGAACAATTACACAACACATTTCACACATATTTACTGGAAAAATGTGCAGATGCAAAGTTTGGTAACAGAATTAAAGCAATTGCAGTTTATTAGGAGACAACGTTTACCAAAGACTTTGTTAAATATCTGCTCCGAATTGATATTCATAGATGTCTGCAGAAAGACCGTGGTGTCGGCTATGACATGGCACCTTGATTTTGAAAACATATCTTTTGGTTATTGAACTACAGTTAAGTGGATTTACTCCCGGTAACAGAATTACAGTAACAGAATTACATCATGGGTCCCTGATCTGTACTACACAGAAATGCAAAATAATTGATATGAATGTCATTCTCGTCATTGTAATGTATCCTGAATAGGTACACAAAGGTAGAAATACGCAATATCATGCTTTGCATATATGGGTATTATTCTACACAATGGCTATTATTCTAATGAGCTCGGACTCCAAATAAGACAACATTTGGTTGGTCAATCGTAGACGTCTATGTTTCACAAGTTTGGACATCACAGTTCAGCAAAGCACATCACAGTAGAGTAGAGTTCAGTGCAGTACAGTAGAATACTCTCCTATACTGTACTGATCTATACTCTACTTTTCTTTTCTTTACTGTACTCTACTGTGCTCATGGTACTGTACTGTACATGGTACTGACTGTACTGCCTTGATTTCACATCTGAAATGCCAGGGCAGACTGACCAAATTTCAACTACTTATTGGAAGTCCGGTGTTGGTCGGAGCTCAGTGGGTGAGGATGCTGGTTAAAGTAAATGGAAAGAGAGGGGGCTCATGGGTAGGTGTCAGTAGGAGCTGGGAGAGGTGACATTAACTGAAGAGTGTGAGAAGAGAGAGAGAGAGAGAGAGTGAGTGAGAGACAGAGAGAGAGAGAGAGAGAGAGTGAGTGAGAGACAGAGAGAGAGAGAGAGAGTGAGTGAGTGAGTGAGTGAGTGAGTGAGTGAGTGAGTGAGTGAGTGAGTGAGTGAGTGAGTGAGTGAGTGAGTGAGTGAGGGGGGGAGGGGGAGGGGGGTGGGGTTGTCCAGACTTTGAGAGGGGTTGTCTCGCTTTGACCACCAGATGACAGAAAGAGAAGAAAAAAGTTTTGAACTGAACATAACAGTATATCAGTGGAAGGGAGGACAGTAGCAGGTGACCCATCTGTGGTTCGTGACTACTATGATTTCCCATTGTGTTTTATTTATTTGATCTTTATTTAACCTTTATTTAACTAGGCAAGAATTGTAGCCATTTCAATTGCAGTAATTCCGTTACTGATTTTCCGGTAATTATGTTACCGATGTGGGTTGTTGGTAACGAATTATCAGGCACAAGGTACAAATAATTTCTCCAAACGAAATATACCTGTTGATATTAGTTGGCAGAGGTTTTACTTCAACATTTGTGTTTATTCTGGTGGATCTTTTCTAAGACCCCTTTTCCATCTGTTTGACCAGAAATCAAAGCAAGAGAAGTCATGCTCATAGTGGGCACAAGGGCATGTGCCCACTCAGCTAAGATAGGTTCCCGATCTCTCAACCTCTCCCGACTAGTACCAAGCCATTTCAGGTTATCAATCAAGTAAGACTAGCTTGTCTAACTATCTTAGCAGGCATGCCTGCTGGCAAGATTGCTAGTCTTTAGAAAATACAAAAATTGCTTTAACTCTTGGGTTATGAAACTATAGACCAGTGTGGCAGTTGTACTAAAGTCCTAAGCCATAAGTTCTTAAAGAATCAATGTGCATCATTAATTAAAATGACAACTGAACATGATAAGAGGTATGCTTAGATAGCCTACAGTATGCAGAAAAATATGCATATTTTTTTTTACATATAATTCAGTGGAGGCTCCTCAAAAGAGGAAGGGGAGGACCATCCTCCTCTATACTAAATATGTTCACATGTCATAATTGATTAAAGCACACTGTTTTGCAATGAAAGTCTACAGTATGCCTCAGCAGCACTCTGTAGGGTAGCACCTCCTCTGGGTACATTGACTTCAATACAAAACCTAGGAGGCTCATGGTTCTCTTCCCATTCCATAGACTTACACAGTAATTATGAAAGCTTCCGGAGGACGTCCTCCAACCAATCAGAGCACTTGCAGCATGAACTGACATGTTGTCCACCCAATCAAAGAATCAGAGAATGAATCTAGTACTGAAAGCATAAACTACAGTTAGCTAGCACTGCAGTGGATAAAATGTGGTGAGTAGTTGACTCAAAAGAGAGAGAAAGACAATAGTTGAACAGTTTTGAACAAATTCATTTCTTTCAAAATTAAGGAAAAACAAGAGAGAGAGAGAGAGCTAGCTATATTTGGTTGTATTTTTTTACAAACTTTCACTAAGCTAGCAAATCCAGCTAGCTAGTTTAGTCTATCCCTTTAGTTTAGTCTATCCCTATGCTAGCTAGCTGGCTATGGCTATCCAACACTGGAACTCTTCCAAAAACGTATCCTGCAGCAAAACCATTTGACCATATTAGTTTAAATACACTCATTGTGAATTCTCACTGGAGTGCTTTTCCTTTCTTCTGCATGACAGAAAAAATAACAAAGTGAATCCGTTCCCTCACACCCTCACTCCAACCTGACAGATAGGGAGTATCATTTTACCTTATTAGTCATAATAATATAATGCAATTCCTTATCTGTACGTAATTACATAATGGCACATAATGGTCGTAATTGTGTCTTCTCATAACCTTAACAATAGCACCCTGTAAACTATGCCATAGCACTAGTGTACAGATGTAGAATCTTAATTTGAGCCAGTTTGCTACAACAGTAAAATAATCCTAGCCTGTAGCAAAACAGAATATTGTCGTGCGAGATCAGGATGGTTCGTACGAGGCTATAATAATCCTGCAGCAACAGGAAATGTAGATTATTCTGTGGATTATAATTAATGGACATATTTCTAGGGGTTGCTACATTTTTTTGTAAGGGAAAAGTCTAAGTGGAAATGTTTGTGCTTCAATATATACTGAGGAGACATCTGTGAGTTCACAGCCATGAATCATATGAGGAGATGAACTCAGTGTTGCCTCAGCTTCTTCCTTTTACTGTGAACTGCTAGCTATTTTCTTAGAAATTGTATTTCTAAGAAAATAATCACATTTTCATCTAGAGATGTAGGTCTACTGAAACAAGCTCAACTATATGCAACTTCATCTAGGTAGTATGGTTTCATGAATCAGTACTGTGGCTAAAGATATCTGTACCTGTGCGTCTACCTGAGCCCCTGCTATCATCACCTGGACCAATAACGATGCTAGGTCAGCATCCCAAATTGCACCATTTCCCCTATGGGCCCTGGTCAAAAGCAGTACACTATATAGGGAATAGGGTGCCATTTGGGATGCAATCATGGTCCCTTGTCCAATCAAAGGATCTGCTTACATTACTAAGCATATGGGCTCACAGAGGGAGCAGAACAGAAAACAAACATGCAGGCAGACGGTACACCAGCCTACCGTTTCACTAGATATCATAGACCTGGCTTGCTTTATCCAAGCAGGGCCAGGCACAAACAAGCGCTCCTGTATTCATGAGGATTTAAGCCATGAGATCAGATGCCAGTCCCAGCTGCTAGCCTTATAGAATACAGTAGAGACAAGCTGCGTCTGAAATGGTACCCGATTCACTATAAAGTGCACTGCTTTTGACCAAACCCTATAAAAGTAGTGCAATATATAGTGAATAGGCTGCCATTTGAGACCAGCGAGCTTTGTTGTCCTCCTAGACCCTGAGTCCTGTGTGCTTTTCCCTTAGCTAGCTCATTATTATGGAGTCAGGGACAGGGAGTGAGATCCAAGCAGGAAAACATCGGCCGTGTGAGTATACAGGCAAACAGAAAAACTCTTCTGATCTTGTCCCCCCCATAAATAACTGGCCTGGGTTCTAATAGCATAATACATTTTTATTTTTTTCAAATACTTTGAGGTGTTGATTGAGCCTGTCTCGAATGCCAGATGGGCGGGGTTTGCACTTTTAGGACTATTTCATTGGTTCGATTTTGCCGGGCAAACTCTGTCAAGCACACCGCAAAAACCTTTTCTTTATTGTAAAGAAAACAAAATACTGTTTGAATCCAGGTCTGTAAATAGGAGACCCACAATAACAATGTTACATCGCCTCTCAGCGACTGTCATGTTACATTTATAGTAAAACATATTTTTAAATCACAACTGCATTAGGTTGCCTCTTTAGAGACACATATTCCCCAAATGTTAGAGAAATACAAATCTGGAACCACACTGTTGCCAGGAGATCCGTCCATGCAAGGGGCTACTCTGAGGTTGAGCCACAAGAGCCATTGTAGTTAGTAGTGAGTCGCTAAGACAAAACTGGAGGCCTTTGGGAAGTTTGGAACAGTAGCCTGGTCCCAGACCTGTTCGTGCTGTCTTACCAAATCCTATTCTCATTCTAACACCTAACAACAAGACAGCATATACAGATCCGGGGCCAGGCTATGAGAACAGTTGATATCAAGGCCATGTAGTATGTTCCTCTCCTAGTCATGGCTGGCTGAGAGACTCAACGTCTGGTATTGTGTGGACTGGAGCAGTGTACAGCGAGCCAAACACCAGACCCCAGAGAACAGAACAGATGTGTTTACGAGCGGCCAGGGCATACCCGTCTTTCTGTAATGGACTTGTTACTTTTGGTACTCAGACCAGGCAAAGAAGAGTGAACCAGAGAGCCATCCAGACTCAACTAGATCAGTGAGGAACCAGACAGGCTTGCGTGAACACCAGTGGTGTAGTGCTATTTTTTAGGACGGAATAATTTACTTAATCATAGTTTGTACTGACAGATGTAGCCAATTGAATAGCCTATCATCATAGAATATGCATAAAATGCATCCTCCAATTGCAACGTCTGTCTATGCCCACACACATTGTCAAGGAAATGTTACATTTTTAATAAACTGAAACACCAAGTTAGACATAGGCTACCTAACTTCCAAATAGGCCATCATCACTGTCAATCGTAAATGATAATTCTTCACGTTTTATCAGTGAAATGTCCAAACTGCATCTCCATGCTAATTATTTGATTGATCTCAATCAGTTTCATGGGGATATGCATGTAGATCTTCTGGAATTACTGTTTGTGAGTGAATTACAGCAGATGGTGTTAACAAACTGTTAGCCTTTCTTTTTCAATCAAAGCATACTGTATATCATGCCTATTTGTGCTCTCTGTTGAGTTTTAGCGCAGCATTACACTTTTTGGAGGATTCAGCTTCAGCTAACCATCCTCAAATCTCATTAGAAATTAGGTGTTTTTGGTGTAACAGTAACGTTATAGGCCTATTATGCTATGCTATTATATTTAATTGATTCAGCTTTGATCTAATCTTCTATTTGTAATAATAACAATAATAAGTGATGAGTATGACTATTAGATGTAAGCAACAGATCTTGATGAGATGTCGTTTTAAACGATTGGAGGGCCCTTCGTGGTGCTGAAAGGACAGAGCCAGGATCATGAAACGATGTTAATGAAGTTGAACCAACTTGTGGGGCTGAAGGATAGCTCTTTTCTACTTACTTACTTACTTACTTACACACACACACACACAGAGAGAGAGACAGAGGTCAGTAATATGTACAGCCACATGATATTTAGCTTACGTTGATTGGAATAAATCGTTTTTGGAATATTTTAGTTGTCACTGTATTGAGCTAAGCAGAGGGGATTTGATGGTGTTGAAATGTTGAAGTTGAAATGGGGCTGGAATAGTGCAGGCAACTCCTGTTTTCTGTGCGACTTGCGGTTGTTGTTTAGTAGTCCGAAAATATTGGAAACATTAACTGGCTTGACCATGCTGTAGGTCATGTAACTGTTTGTTACATGCAATATGCTTTGTGGATTCTACCGGACAGATTTTTGTGATGAAAATAAGTTGTGGTTGAATTTATTCTGCTACTGTGTCTTCTTATTGTTTCTGCCTTAGGCTTATACGGTATATCACGGTGGCAAGGCATATGAACGAACAGGTTATAGAGCAAACAAAGCAATTATCACAAAACATAGGATGTAATATGGCTCTTTTCCCCCGGCTTGGCTTCCCTGGTGATTTTACACACACACCGCTACTGAGTGAACATAAATCATTACTGCGTAGAATTGCAGGAAATTATTTTCAAAACAGCCATCAAATCAAGCTTTTGGTGTTGTGTATGTTGTGTATGTTGTGTATGCATCTCAATAAACTATAACCTAAATACATTATTACCTCCAACTTGGCCCAATTTACATTTCCAATTGTCCATCCTGACATACCAAGCTACGTAGAATGGGCCCTGTGTCTCAAACAATAGCCAATGTAGGCTAAATATCCAACGCAGCGCTACAGCAACTTCCAGAGGCTCATGCTCCTTGGTTTGGGTGTCCTCGGCAGAACGGTGTCGCCATAACCAAGTGATTACATATCGTTCTGGTTTCCACTGCGCAAGAGGGGGTCCATGGAGTTGTATGAACATTAAGTCAGACACACAGTGAATTCTGATTTTTTTTCAACGTTCTGATTGGCCAAAGTGGTCAAGCCTCCGAAATGCCTCCGCAGTGCACACACATAGCCTTAAGTTCTTCATCATTCTCACCACCGCCAGAGAGAAGACAGGGAAGAAATCACCATTTACCTACCTCTAGGCTACTATACATATTTATTTGGTTTGTCATTCTATTGTTTTTCATGGCATTTTAGTGGAAATTAAATATAATTTATTTAGAATTTATCAGAATGTATTTTCCATAAAACGTTTTACCAGCTCTGTGTATTCTCAAATTGAAAAAAGTGAGGGAGTGCAGCTCCTCCGCGCTCCGGCAGTACTACACCCTGGTCAACACCAAACAAGGAGAATTCCCTTTCAACAATGTGATCACACTATCCTAGTTAGTTTCGGCTGACTTCTGCTGACCATCCGTCAATTTACTACAAGTCACCGAGGTGAGAAAGAGAGCTTGTCAGAAATCAGCTCCGCACCATGGTGCATTTCTCACGTTGTTACGCCATCTGGGTGGAAAGAATAATGCTCGGATAAAGACAGACTGGCAGAGTGACTGATGTAAGTCGCTCTCGATAACAGCGTCTGCTAAATGACTAAGATGTAGTGTAAATGACCGATCACTCAGGCTTTACCCCAAAGTGTCCCAAAGGGCCAGTGTAAAAGGCAGAGGCTACTTCCCAAATGTCACCCCATTTCCTATACACTGCACTGCTTTTGACCAGGGCCCATAGAGCTCTGGTCAGAAGTAGTGCACTGTGTAGGGAATAGGGTGACATTTGGGACATAACAGACAAGACGTCTTGTTACTACCCCTCAGATCATCAAATGGTAGAAACTGCTGCAGTCGCTCTCAGGAGAGGAACATGGTGAGAGGATAACAAGGAGTATGTGAGACCAAGCAGAATTCAACCTTAATAGGCCCAGCTTACATCACTTCAACAATAATCAACATTTTAACTTGAGATAAAATAACTCAACAGCATCTGATTTGGTAACCCACCTTGATCACACACAAACTTTGTCACAAAAATACTTTACAGTAGGTTCTAGGGCACTGTCCTCTCTGCTCTCTTCTTGCCCCGAAGACTGTCATTTCACTGAGGCAAGCCATCCAGGCTCTGGTTGGCCTTAAATACCCCAACCAGAGGTCACCTCCACAGCATGTCATCAAGAGGAAATCTCTGCTCTGCCTGGCTGTGAATTAGAGTCAAATCAGATAAATGTCAAAGCTGGGAAGACAGAGGACGCAGCTCCCATTAAACCACTGATTCATTAAAGGAGGCTTATTAACAAGAAAGCCTCCAGAGAAACCCTATGGAACAATCTATGTGCTTCTCCTATGGGCGGGAGACAATGTCTGTGTCCCAAATGCCACCCTGTTGCCTATATAGTGCACTACTTTTGACCAGGACCCTGGTAAGTGTACCATATAAGGAATAGGGTGCCATTTGGGAGGTACGCTATAGCCAATATGAGACACCAGAGCTGTCAACAGCTAGCAATAACATTGCAAAACAGAACAGGGTTAACTATGGAGGATAATTGGCAGCTTAGCTAGCAGTCGTTGAGTCATTCCTTGCCACTGAGAGATAATTGACAGCCATGTGCTTGGCTAGCCCGGAGACCCTCATGTGAATACTATATTGGTGGTAGAAGTAGTCCCCAGCTAATCTTCCAACGGATATGACTAATATTATTATTATTTTGCTTTATGAATTCCCCACTCTCCAGGCCTCCCTCTCAGCATCAATCAGCTATGATGAATAATGGTTTAAAGATATGTTGATTTAGCAGCACAAACACTGAGGAAAGGAAATATGCATCAATACACAGAGGAAGAAAGTCACACAACACTGTGCCAACATTAGCATGTTCTCTAAATGATAAATACTATATGGCAACACATTTCAGTCTATGGACATAAGAATGTAAATGTTAGCCATCACTGACCATTCTGTTTATGTAATCAGATGGCAGTTGGTTCAAGAATTCTCCTGTTGTCAAACAGTTCAAATGTTTGACATCTAGCAAATAGATCTCACAACCAGACAGGTGGGATCCATATCTACTCATGGTTCAAAATATTTGTAATATTTGTGTTCATCACTATCGGAACAAAATACGCTGTTTTACCACGGGTTTACCTTTTACTGCAGTCTCCCAAAGAAGTCTAGATGAATACAACTTGCACAATAGGAGACCAAAATTCCCCAAATAAGTAGGCTAGGTAGCATTTGCTGTAGATGGACCTTTGTGCAAATGTCTGAATACCACAGAGGACATGATCAGACACCACAAACACAAAATGATTTGACTTACACACAATGACTTCCAATCATATTATTTGACTACTAGGTCACACATATTGTCCCATGCAATACAACACATTCCCTTGGCTTGAACCCTGCCTTATTAGGACAGGAAGGGTTGACCCACAGTTCAACGTCTGGTTTTAATCTATATTTGGTTGGCCTGTCAACTAACGTGAAATCAACAAAATAACTCACTATGTAATTGGATTCAGGTTAAAAGAAAAAAGTAATCCCTTAGGTTGATGATTTTTTCAAATCCAATCAGTTCTCCACGTTGATTCAACATCAACACATAAATTTTTGGGGGTTGAAATTGGAAGTCGACCGATTAATCAGAATGGCCGATTAATTAGGTCCGATTTCAAGTTTTCATAACAATATGAAATCGTTATTTTTGGGCGCCAATTTTGCTGTTTTTAAAATGTTTTTTATTTTTTTTAAAAATACTTTTATTTAACTAAGCACGTCAGTTAAGAACATATTCTTATTTTCAATTACGGCCTAGGAACGGTGGGTTAACTGCTTTGTTCAGGGGCAGAACGACAGATTTTCACCTTGTCAGCTCAGGGGAACCAATCTTGCAACCTTACAGTTAACTAGTCCAACGATATAACCACCTGCCTCTCGTTGCACTCCACAAGGAGACTGACTGCCTGTTACGCAAATGCCGTATAAGCCAAGGTAAGTTGCTAGCTAGCATTAAACTTATCTTATAAAAACAATCAATCAATCATAATCACTAGTTATAACTACACATGGTTGATGATATTACTAGTTTATCTAGCGTGTCCTGCATTGCATATAATCGATGCAACGCTGGGGGATGATTTAACAAAAGCACATTTGTGGAAAAAAGCACAATCGTTGCACGACTGTACCTAACCATAAACACCAATGCCTTTCTTAAAATCAATACACAGAAGTATATATTTTTAAACCTGCATATTTAGCTAAAAGAAATCCAGGTGAGCAGGCAATATTAACGAGGTGAAATTGTGTCACTTCTCTTGCGTTCATTGGACGCAGAGTCAGGGTATATGCAACAGTTTGGTCCGCCTGGCTCATTGCGAACTAATTTGCCAGAATTTTAAATAATTATGACATAACATTGAAGGTTGTGCAATGTCACAAGAATATTTAGACTTAGGGATGCCACCCGTTAGATAAAATACCGAACAGTTCCGTATTTCACTGAAATAATAAACGTTTTGTTTTTTGAAATGACAGTTTCCGGATTCGACCATATTAATGACCAAAGGCTTGTATTTCTGTGTGTTATGTTATAATTAAGTCTATGATTTGATAGAGCAGTCTGACTGAGCGATGGTAGGCAGCAGCAGGCTCGTAAGCATTCATTTAAACAGCACTTTTGTGCGTTTTGCCAGCAGCTCTTCGCAAGCAGCTCTTCGCAAGCACAACGCTGTTTATGACTTCAAGCCTATCAGCCTAATGGCTGGTGTAACTGATGTGAAATGGCTAGCTAGTTAGTGGGGTGCGCGCTAATGGCGTTTCAAACGTCACTCGCTCTGAGACTTGGGGTAGTTGTTCCCCTTGCTCTGCAAGGGCCGCGGCTTTTGTGGTGTGATGGGTAACGCTGCTTCGAGAGTGGCTGTTGTCGATGTGTTCCTGGTTCGAGCCCAGGTAGGGGCGAGGAGAGGGACGGAAGCTATACTGTTACACTGGCAATACTATAGTGCCTATAAGAGCATCCAATAGTCAAAGGTATATGAAATACAAATGGTAGAGAGAGAAATAGTCCTATAAATACTATATTAACTACAACCTAAAACCTCTTACCTTGGAATATTGAAGTCTCTTGTTAAAAGGAACCACCAACTTTCATATGTTCTCATGTTCTGAGCAAGGAACTCAAACGTTAGCTTTTTTACATAGCACATATTGTACTTTTACTTCTCCAACACTTTGTTTTTGCATTATTTAAACCAAGTTGAACATGTTTCATTATTTATTTGAGGCTAAATTGATTTTTATTGATGTATTATATTAAGTTAAAATAAGTGTTCATTCAGTATTGTTGTAATTGTCATTATTACAAATAAATAAATAAAAATTGTCAGATTAATCGGTATCAGCTTTTTTTTTGGTCCTTCAATAATCGGTATCGGTATCAGCATTGAAAAATCATAGTCGGTCGACCTCTAGTTGAAATGACGTGGAAACAACGTTGATTCAACCAGTTTTTGCCCAGTGAGGAGTTGACTGGGATACTGGTCTATGCACATTCAAATCACTCTCTTTATGATCTCATTGGCCTGAGAGCACTAGCAAAGCCTGAGCCTTTATGGAAAGAGACACAGAAAGCACACAGCAGCACTGCATAATCTTTTATCCTCTAACTCTATTAATATGAATCACACCAGAGCATAAAGAGAGAGAGAAAACTATCCAAATTCAAAGCAATGAGTATCAGAAGCCCACATTACATTTTCATATTTTCAAGACTTTGAGATGAGAATGATCTTTCACTCTCTCCCTCTCTCTCTCTCTCTCTCTCTCTCTCTCTCTCTCTCTTTCTTTGCTGGGGGTTTACATTGTGCACTCAGTCTCAACGGCCGTGACGGAACAGAACACAAGACAGTCAGACCACTGACTGGATGTTAAATCTGAGGTCTCAGATAAAATCACCAAGAGGTGTCAGTTTCAAGCAGCGTCCTCACTCCCAAGGTCTGCTCAAAGAGGAAAATGCACGAGACGCCACAATTGCCCGTCTCAAATGGTAATTTGGTAAATCTGACTTGGATCGGATTCAACATCTGTTAGGGAGCCACTTGTCCTGCACCAAAGTCGATTACTAACCAGCAAAGGTTTTTCTGTGGAGGTGGTTTCATAGCATCTTTTAAGATTAGTACAAATCAGCAGAAGGTGACTGAGCCAAACAACTCAATGGAGTATGTCAGGTTCTCCATAGTTTACTCTCATACTAGGAGTCATACTAGGAAAACACTTGTAAATAAATTTTTTTAACTTGTCATTTCAAACACAATATTTTGTCCATGCTTCCACTCAGGGCTCAGTTTAGGGCTACAGTATTCACATTGGTTAAAAGTAACTAAGTAATGTGTAAAACTTAGGGAGTGGCATACGGTCAGCTAAGCAGAAATGCACTTGCACTGAGCAGGGGGTTTAACGCTTCAGCTTGTAGTGAACATAAGCTCTGCCCGTGGTCCTCCAAACACCTGACCTATTGAAAAATCCTGAGCTCGAGGTCAGTGGTTCAGAAAAAATGATTGATAAAGTTTGAGTTGGTTTGAACTATTCGACGATGAACCATTTCTTATGTGTTTGTGTCTAGCACCAGATATAGGCTTAAAGAGTAACTTTCAAACCAAATTTCAGACTTTTCCCAAACCCTAAAAATAAAAAATAAATGCATTCAGGTGAGAGGTTATGGGTGGGGGAATTGTGTAAATGAAGTATTTAAAAAAAAAAAAGATATCTACCCCATACAAACTATTTTAGCAGATTGCACCACCAATCAGCCAAAGTGGTCAGGAAAAAGCAAAACGAGTTGACATGACCAGCATTGTCCTTTATTTCTTCTTACGATGGATGTAGCTACGAATAGTAACGTATAAACTTCATAACCTAAAGGTTTTTTTTCTTTGTAAAAACAGCACATAATTCATGAACCAAGATTCATGAAACAGTAATGTGCGGAAATGTGCCTTTTGAATTTTGTGTAATGTCTGTATTCTAGTCAAGGAAGCATCATGCTAAATATATGGGCACACTCCACTTACTGTACCAAGACCATTGCCAAATAAGGCGTACTGTCACCTGCTTTTATAGTAAGCCTTGAGGTGGTACCACCCAGCACATCTAGAAGAGTTTATTTCATACCGAACCCCTCCCTTGAGATGACATACACTACATGACCAAAGGTATGTGGACACCTGCTCATCGAACATATCATTTCAAAATCATGGGCATTAATATGGAGTTGTTCCCCCCTTTGCTGCTATAACAGCCTCCACTCTTCTGGGAAGGCTTTCCACTAGATGTTGGAACATTGCTGCAGGGACTTGCTTCCAATTAGCCACAAGAGCATTGGGCGATTAAGCCTAGCTCGCAGTCAGCGTTCTAATTCATCCCAAAGATGTTCAATGGGTTGAGGTCAGGGCTCTGTGCAGGCCAGTCAAGTTCTTCCACATCGATCTCAACAAACCATTTCTGTATGGACCTCGCTTTGTGCACAGCGGCATTGTCATGCTGAAACAGGAAAGGTCCTTTCCCAAACTGTTGCCAGAAATTTGGAAGCTCAGAACCGTCTAGAATGTAATGCAGTAGCGCTAAGATTTCCCTTCACTGGAACTAAGGGGCCCATTATTCCTCCACTACCAAACTTTACAGTTCGTACAAGCATTGGGGCTGGTAGAATTCTCCTGGCATCCACCAAACCCAGATCCAGAGAACGTGTTTCCACTGCTCCATAGTCCAATGGTTGCCAGCTTTAACTCCAACCGACGCTTGGCATTGCGCATGGTGATCTTAGGCTTGTGTGTGGCTGCTCGGCCATGGAAACCCATTGCGTGACGATCCTAACCAACAGTTCTTGTACTGACATTGCTTCCAGAAGCAGTTTGAAACTCGTAAGTGAGTGTTGCAACTGAAGACAGACCATTTTTACACGCTACGCACTTCTGCACTCGGCCGTCCCGTTCTGTGAGCTTGTGTAGTCTACCACTTCGCGGCTGAGCCGTTGTTGCTCCTAGACGTTTCCACTTCACAATAACAGCACTTACAGTTTACCGAGGCAGCTCTAGCAGGACAGAAATGTGAAGAACTGACTTGTTGGAAAGGTGGCATGCTATGACAGTGCCACGTTGAAAGTCACTGAGCTCTTCAGGAAGGCCATTCTACTGCCAATGTTTGTGTATGGAGATTGCATGGCTGTGTGCTCGATTTTATACACCCGTCAGCAACGCGTGTGGCTGAAATAGCTGAATTTACTAAATTGAAGGGGTGTCCACATACTTTTGTATATATAGTGTAGGTGCCTCTACGTCATGATCTAAATGGTAGAGTTGTACCGGCTCGCGGGGAAAATGAGCTAGACTTACTACTAAAATACCAAAATATAACACTTTTGCAACAAACTTTCAAAAATAAGACCAGAAATTATGTTTTTCACTATAACTAAGCCTAAAACATCTGGTTTTTGATTTAAAAAAATATATATAATCATGATAGTTACTCTTTAAGCTTTGTATAGAGGCAATCAGACAAAATTAAAAGACTGTACTCAAAAATACAATTTTTTTATTTGAATATCATCCAGGGAAAAGGGTTATTTTGCCTGGCAAGCACCATATATTATGGGATAACAAGATTATTTTCCTGGAGAGTGGTGAGGAGAGTAGAGTGGATACGAGGGGAGTTAACGCTTGTTACTTTCGCATCATGAGGCAGCTTCAATGTCAACAGTGTGGATGGAGAATGTCAAGGGCAAACACAAGGGGTTACACAGAGATCATGGCTGGGCTGGGACAAGTGTGTTTTCTATATGGTGGATGACTCTGTGGTACAATACAGTGTGGCGCCATGGAGAAATCCAGTTTTGTTTCCAACCAACAATGCCTAGGGTGTTTGGGTTACATGACAATACAAAAGTTTCCCTTTTCTCTATTGTGACACAAAATCACGTGCTATCTCAATTACCTCGTACCCCTGCACATTGACTCGGTACTGGTACTCTCTGTATATAGCCATGTTATTACCTCGTACCCCTGCACATTGACTCGGTACTGGTACTCTCTGTATATAGCCATGTTATTTTTAGTTGTTATTGTTATTCATTATTCGCTGTGTATTTATTCCTTGTGACACTATTTCTATTTTTTTGTTTGTTTTATCTTTAACTCTGAATTGTTGTTAAAGGTCCCGTGAGTAAGCATTTCACTGTTAGTCTACACCTGTTGTTTACAAAGCATGTGACAAATACATTTTTATTATATTTGATGAGAGCTCTGGAAATAAGAACAAACAAGGTTCTTTATGGGGATCCCATCTTAACAGAAATTTTGACTAATCAATTAGAGTTTCAGGAGAAGAAAAAAACCCATTGGAGAACAATTAAATCTACATTGAAACCGGAAGTTGATGGTGACACCTGTCACCATCGTTATGCGCACCTGCGCATCATCAGACTCACCTGGACTCCATCACTTCTCTGATTACCTTCCCTATATATGTCACTCCCTTTGATTCCTTCCCCAGGCGTTATTGTTTCTGTTCCTGTGTCATGTCTGTGTGTTGTTCTTGTTGTTGTATTATGTTGTGTTTATTTTATTAAAAAACTCACTCCCTGAACCTGCTTCCCAACTCTCAGTGCACATCGTTACGACTTCCAATATTCTTTGCAAAAAATGTTGCACAAACACTCTACGTATGATAACTACCGTATTACTGTTGATTTCTAACCACACATCCATGCATTGCCTAACTAGTGTTGCATCCTAAAAGCTTATTGCAGTAATTCAAAACATTTGAATACAGATTGCTTCTAAGTGAGCACTAAGTGAGTAGTGTCTTTATCTACAGTAGTAAAACCAGCCAACTGGCCAGAAGAGTTGAATTAAGTGGTGCACCCGAGATGTAATCTTGAACTCCACACAAAAGGCTCATAGAGCTGCTATAAAAGTGGAAACTTTGCATTAGTTTCTGAATTTAATGGCCAAGCAGCCGATAATGTCTGCTCTAAATTACAGCCAATTACAAATATGGAGAAAGTCTGGTGAGTGTTGCCTACTCATTTGAAGCATGTTTGCCATTGCTAAAGCAACGTGAATTGTCCTGTTGTGAGATGGTGCATGGAAATTGAATGCAACTGTTAATTTTGCTGATGATTAAATCCAAAACATCGGTTCATCGAGGGCTGTGAGATATTGAAGGCTGCGAGATATCGAGGGCTGTGAGATGTCAATATCGAGCGCCGTGAGATGCTGATTAGCAGGCGCCCGCTGAAAAATCCCACCTGTCACTAAAAACGCTCTCTGCCAAATCTTCCAACAGAGCGAGATCAGCCATCCATCATTCCATTTCCCAGTATCTCTTTTATAGTAAATTTAACAAATTACTGTACTTTATATGGATTATTATCGGAACACCGATGTGGTCAAATTATATGATATAGACTGTCAAGATATTTTAAAAAATGTAATGATTTAATCATTACTCTCACAATTTCAACATATATTTTCGCCATTCACTAGGCTACACTTGACAAGTAGTTCCGTTATTCTACCACTTGGCACTCTGCGTACACATGGTCAGGGCTGTGCATTAATCTTGATAAATCTCACACTTTACGTGGAAATGATCCCACGCAACAGTCCTGCCACAGAGGATATGACACGGGTTGACATCAGCAGGTTTAAAAAGGGGGTTTGTGCTGATACCGTTCACCCTTTGAAATAGCCTAACCTAAGCCATTTCCACATAGACAAGGGCTGGGCCACAGACCATGGACAGGGCACTACTCATAGAAATATAATCCCTACAGAAGTTTCAAGTGTTAATGTCACATGCACAAGTACAATGAAATACCTTTCTTGCCAACTCAAAACCCAACAATGCAGTAATTAATAACAATGTAATAATAAAAATAACAAGGTAAAACAAAAACACACAAGAAATCAAAATAATAAATAAGAATAACACGAGAAACTAAGTAAGCATATCCATAGAATTCATCGAATAGGGAGGGATTCTATTTATAAAGCACTAGTCCCTCTCCTGACTACCTACAGAGAGGCTGATGAGGAGGAGCCTTATGTGGGAGAGGATAGGGAGACATGAATTGACAGAATTGTTGACACAGAGGTGAGAAAGGAAAGCAGTGAGGTAGATGCAACAGGAAGGGACTGGCGGGGGAAGGATAAGAGATGGGCATGGTGGTAGGAGGAGAGGTGCTGCTCAGCTGCTGTAATCATCAGAAAAAGGTCTCCATGTCTACCGGTGTCTCAAAGCATTATACCTGTTCCTCTTTTAAGTCATTATTATTATCCTCCCTTGTGTTTATTAAGTGTTTTTCTCCAGCACATGTGGACTCAATTCCTCTGTGTATTGATGCAAATCGATGGTGCATCCATCAGTAATGACGAGGCTTAATTATTTCCATGTTGTTCATAGTGAAAGGTCAATAAAGGAGGTAAATGAAGTGCTCAATAACGTGTAAAACAAAGGACAAAATTTGGACAGAGACGCCGCCTCTGCTTGGTGTTTTTGGCCATGGAGAAATCTGAAGATTACTGGAATAGAATGTAATGGCAAAGGTAGCTAAGAGATTATAATAGATCCTGTTGCATGTGATGTTACGTGGATCAACATTCTACACCTAAAACCCCTGTAATAACAATTAACATGATGCTACAAGCTAAATTAACAAGTGATGATAAATGATCAATTACCAATCGCCAATAATCACCGATGATCAATGATCAATGATCACCAGAGTACTTTGTTGGTAATGATGAACATAAGACAACATCTTTAACTGAGCAGCATCCATGCAATTTAAGGGATCAAAGTATTAAAGCAAAATATTTCCCATATTATCTAATTCTGCCCTCTGTTCATAAATGCTTTCTCTCTGGCGGTGGTAGTGCACTCAGAGGAATGTTGTGTGAGTGCACTACCACCGCCGGTGATGATGAATGATCAATCCCGAATCACCAATGATCACTGATGCCAAATCACAGCTGAGGAAACAGGAGGGAGGAGAGACTGATCAACCCTGACACCTAATGATGGATTTGTCTCTCTGATGTTTCACTCAATTTGATGTACCGCGCACAGGGGCGGTATTAGAGCCACACACCCAGAGGGGTGACACACACATAGACACGCACACATAAGTGGGAGATAGCCGGGGAGGTAGGAATTATAACAGTGCACACGATGACTGACTGAGGCTTGTGATGGTGATAGGCAAACCTTGCATTCATAAACTCTTGTCTCTGAATGTGAGAGTGGTTACATTTCTCCAGCCCCATCCTTCAACTTTTTAGCAAAACAGTGGCGGAGAAAATGCTTTGTTATTGTTTTCACTGTCGATTGCTCCGTTAAGGGCCACTGCTATCACAACCTTAACCCGGATGGAAATTGGCCTATATGGATAGGGCTAAATGTAAATGTTTCTTACAGAATAGATATGAAAAGCATATGCATAACCATTTGAATGGGAACAGTTTGGAGGTTATGGGAAAATGTCCTAGACCAAAGGTGAGGACACAACAGTTCACCTGACACAAGACTGAATCTAAACAATACGCTGTTGATGTTATGTGCATTTGACATTTACTGTACTTTCACCGCACTGTGATAACGAGATCTGAAAATACTCTGGACACATTCACTAACACGATAAGAATATTCCTGGTGAATGTGGGGTAGGTGCAACATAAGACCAGAAAATGACAATGGTATGAGTGAGAGGACTCCAAAGTGTGCACAGTTCCTAAGTCATTTCAATGCACTTTATTGACTCAAAGAAGAGTCTTCAACTGTAATTTGTTTGTTTTTTTGAGCTCTCCTAGCTGTGCCGATGAGGAACTAGAACAAGCACACTTGTAGTTGTTTTGTTTGGAACACAATGCTGCATCCCCGCCATCACACAATCACTGTTGTTGTTAACGCAATCCAAAAACGGTCCATTATAAATACCAATCTGGGTCAGGTGGGCATCATTTGAAAGCTTGTTCTACAGCCAACATGACCATTGACTTATGAGTTATAAAATACGATATTACAGTGTTAGGCTTTCACAATGCAATTCAGGGAAACGGATCATAATTGTGGTGCGCGTAGACAGGAGTCATGCGTGCATTCAGGTGCGCGTGCTGCTGCAAGTTTTCTTCACAATAGACAAACATGGGCTCCTTCTGTTCAGAACAACCCATGGTCATCTGTCATCTTGTAACTGTACATTAAACATAGTGATCATAATCGTTGACACTGTTTATGACACGAGTTTTATGATATGGAAATGTGAAGTGCACATTTGAACTCATGGGTGTTTGGCTTGCTTGTAGGACATCTAAAGTGGTATTTATTATAATCATCAACGTCTCATCTTTCTAAATACATAGAGTCCTCTTACTTCACAGCATTTCCCTCACTCAGACAACAAACAATTTGTTTAAGTTGTCCAATAAGCAGGAGGGATGGGGGCAACTTCTTGTAGCGCTCAAGTTCAGAACGGCATCAGACAAAAACCATACAGCGCTGTGAAGCATGTTACTGTATTTTTTTTATTTAACTAGGCAAGAAGAACAAAATTCTTATTTACAATGACAGCCTAGGAGCAGTGGGTTAAATGCCTTGTTCAGGGGCAGAACAATCGATTTTCACGTTGTCAGCTCCGGGATTTAATGTGGCAACCTTTCGGTTACTGGCCCAACGCCTAACCACTAGGTGACCTGCCGCCCCTGTTACTGTACAGTCACTGCGTTCCAATTTAGCAATCTTTTTTTGTGCCCAAATATACAGGTATGAGTGTAAAGGGTTAATGAAACATCTGCAATGGGGACCTGAACAGCATCAGCATTTATTTCAAATACTACAAAGCTCATCTCTCCCTGACTCCCACGCACATTATTTCCTGATTGCCCACAGGTCCCCCTATGATAACAGAGACACAATACAGTTGGGGAGGTGGGATAGGAGGTTAAGGTGAGGTAAATCAGATAACTCTGAGGTCAGATGTGTCCCAATTATCTCCATTTGAGGTTCCATCTGAAAGGCTGTAGGCTTTGTCCCAAATGGCACCCTATTCCCTATAAAGTGCACTTTTACCAGGGTGCCGGTCATCCCTGCATGTATTGGGAGTGCAGTACACATGAGTCTTTCTATAAATAAGGTGGTCAAAATTTCAAAATGGTTTGATATACATTTAAATATGATTTTCTTGCAGCTTCACATGTGTATTTACAGGAATAAAGTATAGATAGGCACAATGAGACCCTAACTCCAACTACAAAAAATCTACATATCATTCAAATAGTCACAAGAAACATGGACACCGTGTCACACCCTGATCTGTTTCACCTGTCTTTGTCACTGTCTCCACCCCCCTCTAGGTGTCACCCATCTTTCCCATAATCCCGTGTGTATTTAAACCTCTGTCCCCTTTTTGTCTGTTGCCAGTTCACTTGTTTCGTCAAGCCTACCAGCGGTTTTCCCTCTGTTCCTGTCTCTCGATTGTTCCCGGTGTTGACTATTTCTGCCTGCCCTGACCCTGAGCCTGCCTGCCATCCAGCACCTTTGCCCCACCTATATGGATTACTGACCACTACCTGCCCTTGACCTGTTGTTTGTCTGCCCCTGTTGGATTAATAAACTGTTGTTACTTCGACATTGTCTGCATCTGGGTCTTACCTGAAATGTGATGGTACGAACTGGCCATGACTGACCCAGCAGACTCAGGCCATCTGCGTAATGCCATCTCCTCCCAAGGAGCCACCATCGGTAGGCAGGAGGAATTGCTTCATGGCCTTATGGAGGGGGTCCAAACGTTGGCTGAACGCCATGACCGGACGTTGGACATTTTGCTGGAACAATTCCGCGGGTTGTCTGGGAGGCAGCCTACCATGGTGGTAACCCCACAGCCCCTCAGTAACTCAGCTGTTAGCAGCGCCGTCTCATCGGTCACTCCACCTTCTCGGGTGCCCCGCTTACCTCCCCCGGAACGTTTCAAAGGAGAGCCGAGCACCTGTCGGGCGTTTCTAGCTCATCTTCGAGCTTCAAACCTCCTTCTCCTCAGGTCGTTCCAAGATAGCCTACCTCATCACACTGATGTCCGGGAGGGCTCTCACCTGGGTTACTGCTGTATGGGAACAACAGCCGACCATATGCGTTAGTCTGGAGGGGTTCGTGGGAGAGGTGAAGGTGAAGGTTTTTGATGCCCCGTCCTCTGGGAGAGAAGCTGCCTGAAAGCTAATCCAGCTTCAGCAGGACTTCCGCAGTGGGGCAGACAATGCAGTGGATTTCCGCACATTGGCAGCGGAGAGTGTTTGGAACCAGGAAGCGCTGTTCGATATGTTCCTGCACGGTGTCTCTGAGGAGGTTAAGGACGAGCTTGCAGCTTGGGCGTTACCTATGAATCTCGATTACGGGAACAACAGAGGAAGAGGACATTAGATTTCGCTCGCACGTCCAGGGATTCCACCTTGCCTCCGAGTCATCCCGGAAGTCCCGACGGTCCCGTTGCAGAGAGAACCAGAGGCTTACCAACCTCCCCCAAGTGTCGCCAAAGACGGCCGAGTCATAGCTTCCTGAGCCTATGCAGCTAGACAGAATTGGGCTGTCCCAGCGGAACGGCAATACAGGATCAACACGAAGAGTTGTCTGTATTGCGGGACTCTTGGTCATTTTGTGTCCTTTAAAAGACCAGGCTCACAGGTAGGAGCGAGTACTCTGGTGGTCCACACTTTTCTGCTTCCCTTGCTCGCACCCATTTTCATGCCATTCTGCTGTGGGGAAACCAGTCTAAATCTCTCTGGGTCCTTATTGACTCTGGGGCCGATGAGCACTTTTTGGATTCTTCCCTGGCTTCCGAGCTGAACATCCCCACTCAGCCCCTCTCAATTCCCATGGATGTTAGAGTGCTAGATGGGCGCTCTATAGGCCGGATCACTCAAAATACCACTCCCATCAACCTACAGGTGTCAGGGAATCACAGCGAGACTATTCAGTTTCTGCTCATCAAATTTCCTCAGATTCCAGTGGTTTTGGGATTCTCCTGGATCCAGCGATACAATCCCCTCATCAACTGGTCTACTGGTGCCATCATGGGCTGGAGTCCGTTCTGCCACATCCATTGTCTTCTTGGGGGCTTGGAAGGTGCCCCGGACCTCTCCACCAATCCCAGCGAAGTACCAGAACCCCCAGGGAGGTGTTCAGCAAGGCCCGGGCCACTTCGCTTCCCCCGCACCAACCCTATGACTGCGGGATTGACCTTCTCCCTAGCACCACGCCGCCCCGGGGACATCTATACTCTCTGTTGGGACCGGAGACCAAGTCTATGGAGACCTACATTGTGGACTCCCTAGCTGCAGGATTTATCTGTCCCTCTTCCTCTCCTATGGGTGCGATAAAGGACATGACCCTGCGCCCGTGCATTGACTACCGGCGACTCAATGACATTAAGAACCGTTACCCGCTACCACTCATTTCCTCTACCATCGAACCGCTCCAGGGGGCCACTGCATTTTCCAAGCTGGATCTACGGAACGCCTACCCCCACTCTTCCCCTCCCTACGAGAGGGGAAGAGTGGATGACCGCCTTCATCATGGCCAGAAACCACTACGAGTATCTGGTCATGCATTTTGGCCTCACCAACGACACTGCTGTGTTCCGGGCTCTGGTAAATGATGTTCTCCGCGACATGTTGAACCGTTTCTTCTCCATCTACATTGACGACACACTCGCTCCCCCCAAGAACACGTGCTCCACGTCCGGTGGGCTCTTCAACGCCTTCTGGAGAATCAACTGTTTGTTAAGGCAGAGAAGTGCGAGTTCCATCGTTCCACCATCCCCTTTCTGGGTTACATCATCTCTGCTGGGAGTGTCCAGATGGAGCCCGGTCGGCCCTCCTCAAGACCACCACCAGGTGTCGATGACAAGCAGATCGCCATCGGACCCCGGCTCCCCGGTATCGTCTCGGGCAGAAGGAATGGCTACCACCAGGGATCTGCCCCTCCGGGTGGATCCCGCAAACTCCTCCCCCAGTTTATCGGCCCGTTTCCCATCTCCAAAATGATTAGCCCCTCTGCTGTTCGTCTTCTGTTGCCCCATACCCTTTACATACATCCCACCTTTCATGTGTCCCGAGTTAAACCCATGTCTCGTAGCCATTTGTCTCCTGTTTCCAGGCCCACCCCTCTCCCGTGTCTCATCAATGGCCAACCGCCATACATGGTGAGGCGTCTCCTGAAGGTTCAACCTCGGGGCAGGGAGTTCCAGTACCTGGTTGACTGGGAGGGTTATTGCCCAGAGGAGAGGTGCTGGGTCCCCGCCAGGGACATCCTGGACCCAGGCCTCATTGCGGATTTCTAACGCCAACACCCAGGTCAACCAGGTATGCGCCCAGGTCACACCCTGATCTGTTTCACCTGTCTTTGTGATTGTCTCCACAGGTGTCACCCATCTTCTCCAATTATCCCCTGTGTATTTATACCTTTGTTCTCTGTTTGTCTGTTTCCAGTTTGTTTTGTTTCGTTAAGCCTACAAGCAGTTTTCCCTCCGTTCCTGTCTCTCGATTGTTCCTGTTTTCTTATTTTCCCAGTGTTGACCATTTCTGCCTACCTGCCGTCCTGTACCCTTGCCTCACCTATCTGGATTACTGACTCCTTCCTTCCCTTGACCTGTCTTTTGCCTGCCCCTGTTGGATTAATAAACTGCTGTTACTTCGACATTGTCTTCATCTGGGTCTTACCTGAAACGTGATACACTGCATGTTTCTTTGGCATGCCTAGTTGCCAGGTCTTTTTGTGCTTTAGTCAACTTCTCTATCATTTATAGCCATGCTAAACATTCCTGAAGAATGAAAAAGCTAAACAACAGCAGTTCTATATGTTTTAATAGTTGATATAATATAATACATTGGGTTCTGTCAACAAAATCATAGACAATAATAATAAACAATTAAATCATTATAATCAGTAAACTCTTCAAGCATTGTGTGAGCCTGTCTGACAACTAGCGATTAAATTCTTGCTTCCTCTGTCCTTGTTTCCTCCACTCCTTGCTTCTCCTTGAAAATGCAAGTGCACTCCTCTCCCCAAATGCGCTTTGAGAGTGAGGCAAGGAATGGGATAATCAAAACATATCCTTGATTCTTCTTGTCCTCTCTCCTCACCTCCTTTTCAAAACCCATTGGATAAGGTCAGAGGGGAAGGACCTCTGACCTTCTCATCCAATGGGTTTTGAGAAGGAGACGAGAGAGGATACGACGAATCAAGGAAATTAAATTGACATTCTCCCAGGGACAGAGGAAGTAAGTATTTGACAGGTATTAAAGCCCCCATGCAGTCTTTGTAATTGTACTTATTAAATCATCACTGTATGTCTAAATCACTGTGGTTATTTAATGAAAATAACGGCAAAATATATTTTATAATTTACTTCCCTGATCCTCCTTTGGTACTTGAAATGCTCAGTTTTGTGTGGGCATTAGGAAACAAATTAGAAGATATTTACATACACTAGCTGATAGGATAGTCTGGAGCCCACCCCCTTACCCAGATGAACAGTCATTAGTCTATTATAATCAGGTCACATTGTGACATCCCGATTTGGGCAAAAAGTTCTGTCCCACCTGAACAGGTTGAAATTCCAGGCATTTTTTTCAAATAGCTCTTACACAAATAGGGCATTATTATAATTTCACAAATTCAGTGTGTAATTTCGACCTCATAGAAGGCCCGGGACGATACCAGTACCGCAATACTCGTTAGTTTCGTGTCGCAAACATGTTGTTCTCCAGAGTCACATGTATTTATTTTCCAAGCTATAGCACACAATATGTTAACTACAGCAGGTTTTTAAAGGACCAAAGAGTTATTCACATCCTTGCTTCATTCCAGCTAGTTAGATGTGCAACCGCTGACTAACTATAGGTAGGGGAATATCTCTAGTCTAGCAATAGATACTGTTGCTTTGGCGGTATGGCATCATTGAATGAGTTTACCAATGGTTAGTTAGGTAGCTAGGATATATCAGTCAGCTAACCATTTACAGTTACATCAGTTCATTAATAAGTCAACAGCAATATCCAGGAATTTTACAGGATCAAGTTCAACGTGTAATTCAATTGTTATATTATTAGTATATGATATAAAGACAAACATCAGTATCATAAATGTAAGGGAAGAAAGGTAGTGTTTTACATCACACGATTTTTGCCAAATCTGTGAAGACTCCAAGCATGAGAAATAGTTTAACCTTTTGATTAAACTCGTGAATTATACTTAATGTATCTATGTTCCCCCTTCATATCTTAATGTTTTCACATGAAAAGGCAAATTATTATGAATGACTTTGTAACAGCTCCAAACAGTTGTCCACTACAAGAAATGCTCACTGGTACCCTAGTTTTTTAGAAAGACCCACATACAACACAATGCCACCGTCTCGAGCCGAGCCGCGGTCATTATGTTCAAGTTGTTTTATGTCTATTCATGGGAGCACTCCTGATACAAGCATCATCTAGGGATCTCACATAAACATACAGCTCAACAGTGGAGACCTGCTGGGACCTACAGTATATAAACAGGGGGAGATCTGATGTGCTAAAAACAACAGGATGGTGAGGAAGAGAAACAATTACAACAGCCTGTTCCCACACACTCATCTCAAAAAGAGCCTATTTTCACAGAAAATGCAATTAGATATAGGGTCACATGTCTGTATCACAAACACTCTGACCAATATAATCAAAGTTTCAAAAAAGAAAAATAAAGGGGATCAGAATGATCCATTCTAGCCTATGGGAAAGAGGCGGTATTGTGTGGAGTTCTGCATTTGAGTTCTTTTATTTTTTTCCACGGTTCAATCATTCATTTACAAGCCCCTAAACTTCAATGGTGGACTGATGCAGTTTCCATTAGCCAGATTTGTAAAGCAGAGGTTCTTGGGAAGAGCACATTGTTAGGGCAGATGTTTATAAGTAGTACAGGGACTGGTAAACACAGTGAGCGAAAGAACAAGCCAGAAAATGACAAAGTAAGAGAGAGAGAGAGAGAGAGAAAGAACACAGCCAAGCGAAAGAGGGCACAACGGCACGCACAATGGGTCACCAGGCCATTGTATTTGAGGTTTGGTAGGGCACCGTGAAGTCATGCTTTTTCTTTTTAAATACTTTCCCTATCTTTTTTCTGTAACTGTGTGTACAATATTGTATTTAAGTATGTCTTTCCAGAAGAGGCTTAAGTTTAGCATCCTTTTACTTTAGTACTTTCCTTTTACTAAGATAAACTGGGATTAAGAACCGCCGGTCCAAAGTAATTTACCAGTGTGCATTCTAAATGGCTCTGCTCAAAATTAGTGCACCATATAGGGAATAGTGCCATTTGGGATGTACACCTAGTTTCATTGAATAGTTTTTGGGATCCTACATACGGAGCACCATTTCATGTTTGGCCTCGGAGAGGGGCTCTCAAACACAAGCTCCTTCTGGCATTGTAATAGACATTATGAGTTTGATTCTACTCTTTGAATAAAATGACAAATGTAGGCCTATTGGGACGTGCTGCTTCTTTATAACAGACCTCACTATTTAATTGAGCTATATGTAACAAGTTGCAGCGATGGGACAAGACTGTAACTACCAATTGGATGCCACGAAATTGTGGAGAAAAAGGGGAAAAAAAATGGAAATACATTATAATAATAATACAAAAAAATTAAGAAAATGTCCTTAAAATATCTACAGTAATAGTGGATAAATCGTTTATCACAATATATATTTTTTAAATGTATTGAGACCACACAGAAATGCATTCTAATGGTGCAGCCTCATTATTGGTCAACAAAAGACTGACCATCTCTTGTTGTCAAATTGACTGGGGCCAGCAAATCTCTTGTTGTCACATTGACTTGCAGATTTGCTGGCCCCAGTCAATTTGACAACAAGAGATTTTCTGGCCCCAGTCAATTTGACAACAAGAGATTTTCTGGCCCCAGTCAATTTGACAACAAGAGATTTTCTGACAACAAGAGATTTTCTGGCCCCAGTCAATTTGACAACAAGAGATTTTCTGGCCCCAGTCAATTTGACAACAAGAGATTTGCTGGCCCCAGTCAATTTGACAACAAGAGATTTTCTGGCCCCAGTCAATTTGACAACAAGAGATTTTCTGGCCCCAGTCAATTTGACAACAAGAGATTTTCTGGCCCCAGTCAATTTGACAACAAGAGATTTGCTGGCCCCAGTCAATTTGACAACAAGAGATGTTCTGGCCCCAGTCAATTTCACAACAAGAGATTTTCTGGCCCCAGTCAATTTGACAACAAGAGATTTTCTGGCCCCAGTCAATTTCACAACAAGAGATTTTCTGGCCCCAGTCAATTTGACAACAAGAGATTTTCTGGCCCCAGTCAATTTCACAACAAGAGATTTGCTGGCCCCAGTCAATTTCACAACAAGAGATTTGCTGGTCCCAGTCAATTTGACAACAAGAGATTTGCTGGTCCCAGTCAATTTGACAACAAGAGATTTGCTGGCCCCAGTCAATTTAACAACAAGAGATTTGCTGACCCCAGTCAATTTGACAACAAGAGATTTGCTGGCCCCAGTCAATTTGACAACAAGAGATTTGCTGGCCCCAGTCAATTTCACAACAAGAGATTTGCTGGCCCCAGTCAATTTCACAACAAGAGATGATCAGTCTTTTGTTGACCATAGACTTGAGAAGAATTGGGTTGGAAACATGGGGTTATTTTGTTATAGATAATTTGTAAAGGAAAAACAACAATTCTAGGCTGCTAAATGACAAAAATGTGGACCAATAAAAAGGTTGCACCATTAGAATGCAAAATAAAGTTTTGCGGAAATTGAGAAACACTATGTCCACTACTACTGTAAATAAAAATTTGAGGTAAGAAAAAGCTAAACTTTTTAGGATTATAAACATCCTCCGTAATTTAAGTGGCAGAGCAAAAAGTTATGTTGAGCATTTGAGCAATTTCCTCGCTCTGACACAATAAATATAATTCACATTTACAATAAGACAAGTGATGATTGCATCTATCATAAACTGATATGACCCTAGAAACGCAATACTATAACCAAGAGGGGAATGAGAGATGACATGCATTAAGTTCTACAAATCAAGAGCCCAGCTCTGATGGTGAAAGGTTTTAAAATGAATCAATTAGAGCCAAGGGCCTCAACATGTTATTAACATATAACACAATAAAAACAAAAAGCCTAGAATTGTTATTTTTCCTTTACAAAATATCTATAACAAAATAACCCCATGTTTCCAACCCAATTCTTCTCAAGTCTACAAACCCTAAACAGTCAACAACACTGTCACTTCAAAAGGATGTAGATATGTGGCACTTCCATTCTGACCCATAATTCTATTACATATTCTAGAAGTTATTTTACCTAAATTCTTAAATTCTTAAAACTTCCGTCTTACCCAGTGAGCTCTGATTTCCTTCTTAGAAGTGTTTTTCCTCTCTCTAAAGTGTTAAATGGATGCTTTTACTACTGGTCTTCTCCATGATAACAACTAGGGGACTGAGCAATGGTCAATCGAGACGTTTCCATAGTAACAAGCATCAGCAGCATCTCAAGACAAACTCGGGCATCTTGATCAGTCAGTCACTGTCCGATGAAAAGGCATTGGATGTGTGAAATGTACAATAGAGCACAGTACAAATGAGTAATGCAATAATGACAGACACATTACGGTGTTCATTTCCTAATTAGTAGTATCCTAGGCTAGGTCATTTGTGAGAATTATAATTATATACAATAAAATACGCCTTTGACTCAGCAAGTTTTATCCAAACAGGCCACTTGTCACTTGATGGAATGTCCCCCAAAAACATATTATCTTCATACTTTATTTGGTAGACTCATCCATGCGTGAAGTTACTATAAAAGTTGTTGATTTATGAATGCTTAATACATGCGTAGCCTAATAAAAAGGTTATAAAACAGGACCTACCTGCTTCCATATAAAGGCATCCCTTTCGTTTAACTTCCAAGACACGGCCACATGGATGGTAGACAGTATAACTCCAGTGATAACCGCAGCCCGCATCCGAACCGGGAGCAGCGTGTAGATGACATGGATAAAGAACACCGTCCACCAAATTCCCTCAGAACCACTTTGAGGCTGAACAAGCAGCACCCCGATCACTTGTACAACCAGCACGACTAGAATGACCACATAGCAGACTATCCACATGTGGTCCTGATGAAACCCGTTCCGATTGCACACAACCATCAATATGAGGATAAGTAAGATGGCCAAGGAAAAGACCACCACGTAAGTTATCCTGCATACTCCCCCCGCGCAATGGAATGTCAGCATGACCGCGCACATGAGCACCAAAACGGCCATGAGCATAGTCAAACTGCTCTGGTTGAGCCGGAAAAAGTAACGCTGGTACAGCCTCTCCAACTTCTCCGATTGGAATTTCTTGGATCTGAAAATCTGCATCGCGCTGCTGCAGCACGCAACCATGGAAAGGTGAACTTCAGGCATGAGTTCCTCCTCGGGTTTGGAGCCCTTCACTCTCCGGTCTTCCAAGCCCAATTCCACCGATTTGGGTCTCACTTCCCCGGCTCCATCTGCGTGCCTTGGGGAAGATCGGTTGTTGTTTCGGCTCTCTTCCCCAGTCCCATGCTCTTGCCACGCAGATCTAGACCTAAAACTGACCCTGCTAACCGTTGTCGTGGCTCGTCCTGGTCCGGGCTGCTGTTCGGGATCATCATCTCCTTCCCTCCATCTGCTGTTCGACCGGGCGAGTTTTTTGCTCGGAGATCTAGCCGAGTATGGGCATCCGTTTGCAATAGACTCAGACTCGCCCCAAGCAGATCTGAGCTCAGTCCCTCCCCTCAGACCAGGCGCACCGACTTCGGGCGGGCTCACACTGTTCGATCTGGACATTATATTTCTCAGATAAAAGTCAAAGAAAAAAGCAACACACAGGACCACACACGTGCCTGCTTATAGTCTCCTAGAAAAGCCGAAATCGCGCAAAGTAATGTTCTTGTTACAATGTTGTTACATTGTTACAATGTTTTCTTAAATGACAGGTCTATGACATTCCTGAGAAATCCGTGATGACTGAATTCCGAAAATGTTGAAGTCAATTAAATGTGTCCAGTTAAATGTCCATTATGATAGGGAAATGTATGTCCATGATACTCTTGAAAATGTGACGCATAGGCCTATTGATGACTGGGGATAACTTTGGCCGCAGATGGCAAAATGCTCTTGAAAATCACTTAAAAACAATTAAATTAGATGTCATCTGGGACATATGCTGTAACAACAAACAGACCTCTAGTGTAGAATACATTTCCAGGAGGACTTCGTTTTACATAATTCATTATAATCCAAATATAAACTCTGTATGCAGAAATGTTGTTAATTATAGGCCAAGGCCATGGAATAAAAAGACTATACAACTCCAATAGTTGGCCATACCAACATCTATCATGTTGTGAATCTGTAATACCTCCCCAAGCACTTTCTTTTGCCTTGATGTAAAATGAATTATAAGAAAAAACGTGATGATGTGGGTGACAATCCCACGTCGACGTCAAAGCTACATTAGTTGAGCGTCTCCTTCAATGCTAGAACTGAACCTGTGCATCTCATTGCAGCCTTGTCGATGCTTGGTTGGTTACATCCTAATTGCGAAACCGTCACATCCCGACCCTCACGCGCTTTCATTGACCAGCGGAGGAGAGAAAGACTCGACGTTTAAACACACACAAAAGCCAGAGCATCCCCAAAAAACGTTTCTCCACGGTATTATTACTGCATCTGTATGTCAAACTCTGCCCAGAATTAACGAGCTGTCACGACCACATAACAGCTGACCACCAGCGACTGCACACAAAATCCCTGAAGACTCAATCTGGTGTTGATCCATACGATTCATGCAGCACACATCACCCAACGTTACCACCGCGTTTGGTCCTAGTTCAACCCCTTTTTGGATTCCTGCGACGTCGAATAACACAACAGACTGACCAGAAGAAGAAACAATTCTGAGCGTACTCCTAGTGGGCTATGATAGGGAGTCATGCATTGTACGCTATTGATCAGGCAGGCATCGGACGGTTTATTACCATTGCTGGTTGCTGTTAGGTTTTCATTCAACCAAGTCTGATTCCCAAAATCAGCCGTTTGCTCATTCCCATTGGATATGCGCGAGTATGACTTTCACTTTAAAGCTTTTCATTGGCTTTCGACCATGTCAGTTGGAGATGCGACTCCTGCGCGTTCTCCCCCGCATTTGGATGAATGGGCGGGTCTGTGATCACAGCTGGACCTTAAACGCAAACGATTAACCCCTAAAGTTCTGCTGAACCCACATGTTTTCTATTTGGTGTTGTATATTGACATGTACATCGAAATACCTAATTGATTACATGGGTGTGACTTCTGCCACTCTGGTAACTGAGGGACAGTTTCCATTTTTATGGTCTAGACTTGGGCCTGGAGGAGACTGCTATGCATTTCAAATCAAATCAAATTGTATGGATCACATACACATATTTAGCAAATGTTATTGCAGGTGTAGTGACATGTTGACAGCCCTGTTCCTTGCAAGTCAGTGTAATTATTGAGTCAATGGTCAAGGTATTTGTTGAATTGGTGAGATATTGGTAAGCTGAGCATTATGTTGAGCAAATCTTTATTCTAGGGTTTGTTGTGATACTGTAATGACTATCCAGGCCTGTTCTCTCTGTTACAAACAGCTATGTGTACTCGGGGGTGTTCTCCTGAGAGGAGCTCTCTGGCACATGTATAGCTCTATCTCTTCTATATGGCATTAGAAAACCAGAAACCCAAGATCCCAACCCCACCAAGTCACAGTTTTATATATCCTATGTTCTTTGTCTTTGATCACCTCATAAACCAATTGCATGAATTACAACCAGGAGAGACAATATGCTACTGTGTCAACTATCTATATCGTGTTGCAGGCAGCGCGTCCTAAGAACAGCTTGTTCTAAATGTGGCCATTTTATTTTATAAGCCTTGTAATGACACTGGCTGTGTGTCAATTTACGTATTATTTAACCTAACGTCTTGAAAGTCGGATAGTGTATCTGTTTCCTCGCCAGGGACAGTACATTCTGGAAACAAGCGTAACAGGATCACTGAAACACACACAATAGGAGAAACATGATCACTGGGTTCAACATAAGAGAAAGGCATTATGGCATACAGTATCGCTGCCTTTGTTGGTGAGCGAAACAAAAGGCTTAGAACAAAACAAACACAAACACACACTGTAGGTAAGTGCACCGTGCCTGTGATGTGTCTTACTCACAACCTTACTCTCGTGGCTGTCATTCAAGCATAAGAAACTACATATACCAGCTCATTCACTCTAATGGTTCATGACAGTTGTGACAGTTACAGTGAGGTCCAAGAGGTATTTGGACAGTGACACATTTGTTGTTGTATTGGCTCTGTAGCTGTTTGTGCTTCTGTATTTTTCTCACTCATCGTTATTCACAATTCATTCAGAGCTATCCGTAATCATGGTAAAAACATATTCTATTCTTATTTACAATAAGAGTGACTCCAAAGTGACTCCAAAATGACACAATATGTTATTTACCAATTAATTTCTATTGGTCACAAAATAAAATAAAATGAAACAAAACCAAAACAAACAGTAAATGCTTCCAACAAGTTTGTCGAGTCACAAGCTTGATGTAATCATTGCATGCTATGAATATGGGACAAAATACTACACTTTTTACTACTTTAATATACATATAAGTGAATTTGTCCCAATACTTTTGGTCCCCTAAAATGGGGGGACTATGTACAAAAAGTGCTGTAATTTCTAAACGGTTCACCCAATATGGATGACTATACCCTCAAATTAAAGCTGTCAGTCTGCAATTTAACTTCATAGTCATTGTATCATTTCAAATCCAAAGTGCTGGAGTACAGAGCCAAAACAACAACAAAAAATCTCACTACGCCAATACTTTTGGATCTCATTGTATATTACTGTAGGAATCACAGTGAGGATTAAACCTGTATTCAATGGGGATTTGGGAAATGTGAGACTCCCCCCACATCTTCCTCTTCCATTGGAAACCGATGCCTTTGCATGTACCTGGATATACCAAAAATACAGAGACCCTGGCCTGCATGCAGCATCAGCATGTGTTTCTGTCCTCTGTGTTGATGGTTATCTATTGGGAATAAGGTCAATATTGAACAACAGGAATCTGATTATGGGATCAAATTATTTTGCAAATGTGTGTAGTTCAGTCCTTGGGCTGTTCTTGTCTATTGATGTTCTGTATTATGTCATGTTTCATGTTTTATGTGTTTTATGTGGACTCGAGGAAGAGTAGCTGCTGCTTCAGCAACCGCTAATGGGGATCCTAATACAATACTAAACAGTCATCCACACCTGCACTGGAACCTGCAAAAAAATGTACTGAATAAAAGTATTTACCAAGGGTGAAAGGGTCCAACATTAGCATACATAGCTTTGGTGTAGAACACTACTGCCATCATGTGAGAGGTAAAATAATAACACACTTAAGAAAACAGACCGTAGGGACAGACAGACAGACAGACAGACAGACAGACAGACAGACAGGACAGACAGGACAGACAGGACAGACAGGACAGATATACAACACAAGTACACTAATTGGATCACAGATGTCCATATAGATGTAGATCATCAAAACAAGATTCAAAATACAGAAAAAACAGGAAATCTCTTTTGCTTCCTTGTTAAGTTTATTGTAAATATATAGTTATATAACTAATCATACTTATACAAAGTCTGCTGGTTCCATGCAAAACATTTTTTTTATCAAAAAGATCAACATACTGTAGTTTTGTTTAGTAGAACCAGTGTGTAGAGTAGTATTGTGGCATGCTTTTTCCATACTGTAAGTTATACCAAAGTATCATCACTTCGAAGGATGAATGGACATTTATTTCCTCCTACATGCAATTTTACAGAGTTGCACTCCTGCCTCTAGAGGAAGTTTCCAACAATCCTGGCCATGCTTACAAAACATCCTCCGATACCGTAGGCCCAGGGCAATGTTAAATCAAGTTAGTTGGGATGTTGGGTAGTTGTTCATGTACTAAAGGCATCTTCAGTTCACCTTGCTGCTCATCTCTTTCATAAGAGTGTAGACTACATGTTAGGCCAACAAAGAACAGAAACATAGGAACTCAACTATCAGGACAGCAGGACATTTTAAGAATGGGAGGGAAACAAACATTATGTCGGGGAAGAATCCCTTGCAAAGTTTAGGCCTTTCACAGCGTAATTCAGGATATAATAAACATACTGTTACACATCCCAAAGAGCATCAGGGCAATACCAGTGTCAGGCAACTCCTGATCAATGTCTAAAACTGCATGCAGTGAGATGCAGTCCCACAGACATGGAAGCAAAAGGGTGATCACTACTCAAACACAACCTTAACACTTTCTAGTAAGTTAAAGTCCACAAAATCTAGTTTATCTTTCACATTGGTTCTACAACAATTTATTAGGCAAAACTAAAACCAAATTATTTGAGTTTTCAGTGTTAATGCAGTGCAGTTACTGTTTGCATCCACATTGATAACCGTTACGGTTTTACATTTTACTCATATGCAAAATGCTTTCTCAGTTACCTTCTCCTGAGTCAGAGGTGGATGAATACTCTGAACCACACACACGCAAATGCCTGACTCTACATTATTAGATTTAAAGAGCCAGTCCGCAGTTGAAACATTAACAAAGCAGGCACCCCACAACTGTTTTGGTAAAAAGCTGAGGATTGGAGAAATGTAACAACTTTCACATTCATAGACAGGGCTATGGATACAAGGACTGATCATCCATGATATCAAAATTATGTTTTGAGTTTATACAGTGTTTGTTTATATTTCTATTTTTAACAAATATTGGAGTAAAACAAGCTTATATTTTGGGTTCTGATGGGGTACAACAGTTGAACTAAGCTCATAAGGCATTTATAAGTTATATTCTTCAAGATACAATAGGTATATAGCTTTAATTTATAAGTCAAAAATAAATGTAGCAACTGCAGATTGCCTCTTTAAGTCATTGGAAATGCAGGACTACAAGCTCTCTAATCTAATGGACTCGTGTCCATGCAAGCGTCCTGTTTTTATATTATTATTTTTTACATGTAACCTTTAATTAACTAGGTAAGTTAGTTAAGAAGAGATTCTTATTTACAATGACGGTCTACACCGGCCAAACCTGGACGACGCTGGGCCAATTGTGCGCCGCCCTATGTCCCATAGGGTCAATCACGGCCTGGATCACGGCCTGGAACCAGGGTGTCTGTAGTGACGCCTCTAGCACTGAGATGCAGTGCCTTAGACCGCTGCATCACTCGGGAGCCCAGTGTCTGACAGTGCATGTCCTGGCACCCTACTGTAGTTCAGAACAAACAGTCAATAGATAAAGTGTGTGTAAGTATTGGCTCATTTGTGGTTAACCCTTCAAAATGTTTTCCAGGCAATGTCCACCAGTGTCTTGGTCCAACATCACACCATGACAATTTGAGAACCACCTTAAGTTTAAAGCTTGAGTAAATAAATTAGTTCCCTCAGAAAATATACACAAGAAAGCAAAGTAACTGTAAAACTGGTTGGCTTATCAACATACTATCCACTCTAGGTCATGGAGGCCTACCCCTACTTCAAACAAAGATTTACAAATCAATAACCAACCTACAATCAACATAATATGATTCTAAACAAACCCAAATGGTCCAAATTATTAACAAATATTGTCAATGCAAAAAATCCAAAACATAAGAGCAAAAAGCTATCTTATGACAATAAGCACTGAATTACTGCAGTTAGTTGAGCATTTGAAAATAAGTATTGGAAAACAAAACTATGTAAAGCACAGAATAAAGAAAAGCTTTATTACACCAAATGGAATGTGATCAGAAGTTCTGCAGGTGAAAAATCTAGTCGCAGAAATAAATTACTTAAACAGGCATAGTCCTCCGTTGAGTCAGACAAATATGGAACCCTCCATCCATCCATCCTAACAAAGGACAACTATTCATTAGAGCACAAAGCATCGTAGCATCCCAAATGGCACTATTCCCTAAATAGTACTATATAGGGAATAGGCTTCCATTTGGGATGCAACCAGTGATAGAATGGAGGTGGGGGGGGGGGGGGTTCTAGTGTTTGTCTTCCACTGAACTATGAGAGAAGAGGGCATTGATTGTATCAGTGCATTCAGCACATTCTGCTGCCTCTCAAAGGGGCCAGTGCAACGGAACTGGATCATCATCACATTTACAAAACAGTTTTTGAGTAAGTAGTATTTTGATAACATGGTAACTGCATTTACTTACAAAGAAAACGAAAAGCAGTTGGTATATTGTAAATGACAAGAGCATCTTAATAGCCAGGCAACAGCCCAAAACCGAACCAACTGATTAGCAAGAACCATTGTTAGATCGATCATCCCCATTCCCCATGTTATTTTCTTGATCTGAAAAAGAGTTGAGTTTCTTGGTATTTCAACAAGCAGACATATTTAATTGGTCAGGCATGTTTTTTCTTTTTTTTAAGGTTATCTCGTCTTTTTCCACTCCTCCCTGTGGCATGACGTGATCAGTCTGCCAAGCCTCCTCCCCATGGCATGATGTGATCAGTCTGCCAAGCCTCCTCCCCATGGCATGATGTGATCAGTCTGCCAAGCCTCCTCCCCGTGGCATGATGTGATCAGTCTGCCGTGTGTTTGCTGTGTTTACTCTGTTTTGTACTCTTCCACGTGGGCCAGGACTTTCTTTCTCTGACGCATCATGTGGAAGTAGAGCTGGGGAAACACTGGGGAAACACCGGGAGGACAACATAGTCAGATAAAAAAAAACAAGAAACCATAGAATCATATGCAGAATTAAGTAGACACCTTAAAACATATTTATGAGTTATTTCACAACATTTAAAAAGCCCACATCTAGACAAGCAAGCACTAAGTGCAAGGTAGAGCATTAGAATTCACAGCGCAAAGCATCTTAATGTGAATTGTAATGCATTACTTCACACTTAGTGCTCGCTTGTCTAGATGTTCGCTTTTTGTAATTCATGAAATGCATCTCCCCTACATACTCAATCCAACACATCACTGGTGTACCACTGAAATAGTAAATCAGTGATGTATTGTAGCGAGTAGGAAGGGGAGATGCAATGTGGCGAGAGACAGAGAAAGAGAGAAAGACAGAGACACTTACGTGGAATGTAGGAGACCATAGTGAGGATGAGGAAGGAGTAGTAGTCGAAGGAGAAGTTGTACTTGTTAGGTAGAGTGACAGAGTAGAGACCTGTCTTCTGCACATAGGGCAGGGCTGCATAGATGGTCAGCAGCTCACCTGTCACTCCCATAGGATACAGCACTAGGAAGAATGTGTACCTGGAGATCGGATGGAAGGAGTACATTTCAATATGGACATGTACAATATCCAGATTGAAAGAGGCTGCAATATCACTACTGTAGCAAATTAATTCTGCTGACTTTCAATTCATGGTGACAGTGGTGGTGGCCCAGATCTTGTGCCGCATGTTGTTTGTGCAACTGCATATTCTAATAGGGACTGGGGAAGCATGTTCTGATAGGGACTGGGGAAGCATGTTCTGATAGGGATTGGGGAAGCATGTTCTGATAGGGACTGGGGAAGCATGTTCTGATAGGGACTTGGGAAGCATGTTCTGATAGGGACTGGGGAAGCATGTTCTGATAGGGACTGGGGAAGCATGTTCTGATAGGGACTGGGGAAGCATGTTCTGATAGGGACTGGGGAAGCATGTTCTGATAGGGACTGGGGAAGCATGTTCTGATAGGGACTGGGGAAGCATGTTCTGATAGGGACTGGGGAAGCATGTTCTGATAGAAAACTACTCCTCCCAGACGTGTTCATTTGTTGTCATGCCCAAGTTCAGACTCTTGTTTTCTCATATTGCTTTCACAATATTCATAAAAAATGCTTCTATTTAATATTTTGTCCATATCGTGCAGCTCCTCTACCTGTCATGTACCACAAACTGTCTTTATGAAGTCAACTGAAGGTGAAAAGAGTGAAGCACCACAACATTGGCTGACATTAGAAGAATCATCATCATCATTTGCTACCAGGCAACAAAAGGTCCTCCCCAATGAGTAGGCCTTTGTTGCCATGGTTGAGACTGAGAAAACACATTATGGATGGAGTGTCGTACACGCCCAGGTTTCTTTATATACAGCCCCGTATAACTCTGTTATGAACATATACAGTGCCTTCATAAAGTATTCATACCCCTTGATGTATTCCACATTTTGTTGTGTTACAGCTTGAATTCAAAATTTATGAAATATATATATATTTTTTTCACCCACAATACCCCATAATGACAAAGTGAAAACATGTTCTTGGAAAATTCAGGCTGTAACACAACAAAATGTAGAATGTCAGTATGACTACTTCCTGAAGGCACTATATAATGACAGCAGGAATGGCATAACGATTTTTTTTAAAGGGATTAAAAACATTTTCTTTACTAGATATCTTATAATTTCTGACATTTGGAAGACATTTGTTTGTCAACTTGTCTAGGCCTATAATAATTAGAAGGCAACTCTTCTGTCATTACATGTTGCCCTGGAACAGGGTTACCCAACCCTCTCCTCGGGGCCCACCCAGACATTTCACATTTTTGTTTTAACCCTAAACTGACACACCTGATTCGATGGGTCAAAGCCTTGATGATTTGTCAAGACTAATTGAATCAGGTGTGCCAGTTTATGGTTAAAACTAAAAGGTGAATAATCTGGAAGGGCCCTAAAAAGACTAAATAAAGTCTAACTCACTACAACAATGCCTTAAATCGATAGAAAAAACACATCAATTATCTAATTGAAATCAACAAAGTTCTCTCTCTTATGTCTGCTTATCTCGCGGAGGGAGGACGTTTAGGGACCGGGGAGAAAATGCAATAATCTGAAACAGCTAAAAGATTTTCAGTGGAAGATTTCCAAATGACATCAGTTTGACCGGTTATAAGGATATGAAACCTGTGAAAACAATCCAACACGTTTCTGATAATAGTTCAGTTCGTATTAGATGCATATTTTATTTGCTGTGAGCTTTTATGTCGCAGAAAAGATAGGCCGTTTACACGCGGTTCTTAACTGCGCAGTCACATTCTCTCAAGATGCTTGCACCCCTACTTCCACCGTCTCGGAATGACAGAGACTCTAGTGTAAAGCATCAAAGAACTTCCCCATCGTTAATACCAATCGACATGGCGGTATGTCTCATACATTGACAGTGAATAGAGGGCTGTGTACAGTATTTAAACCCACACATTAAATAATCAGGTGAGCATTACATAAAATTGTACAGGTAAAATGTCAGCCTTCCGCATCTGCTGTGCTGACAACAAAATCACACAAAAATTATCAATGGAAATCAAATTTATCAACCCATGGTTCTGGATTTTGAGTCACACTCAAAATTAAAGTGGAAAACCACACTACAGGCTGATCCAACTTTGATGTAATGTCCTTAAAACAAGTCAAAATGAGGCTCAGTAGTGTGTGTGGCCTCCACGTGCCTGTAAGACCTCCCTACAACACCTGGGCATGTTCCTGATGAGGTGGCGGATGGTCTCCTGAGGGATCTCCTCCCAGACCTGGACTAAAGCAAGACATGATGTCCCAGATGTGCTCAATTAGATTCAGGTCTGGGGAACGGGCGGGCCAGTCCATAGCATCAATGCCTTCCTCTTGCAGGAACTGCTGACACACTCCAGCAACATGAGGTCTAGCATTGTCTTGCATTAGGAGGAACCCAGGGCCAAGAGCACCAGCATATGGTCTCACAAGGGGTCTGAGGATCTCATCTTGGTACCTAATGGCAGTCAGGCTACCTCTGGCGAGCACATGGAGGGCTGTGCGGCCCCCCCAAAGAAATGCCACCCCACACCATGACTGACCCACCAACAAACCGGTCATGCTGGAGGATGTTGCAGGCAGCACAACGTTCTCCACGGCGTCTCCAGACTCTGTCACGTCTGTCAAGTGCTCAGTGTGAACCTGCTTTCATCTGTGAAGAGCACAGAGTGCCAGTGGCGAATTTGCCAATCTTGGTGTTCTCTGGCAAATGCCAAACGTCCTGCACGGTGTTGGGCGGTAAGCACAACCCCCACCTGTGGACGTTGGGCCCTCATACCACCCTCATGGAGTCTGTTTCTGACCGTTTGAGCAGACTCATGCACATTTGTGGCCTGCTGGAGGTAATTTTGCAGGGCTCTGGCAGTGCTCGTCCTGCTCCTCCTTGCACAAAGGCAGAGGTAGCGGTCCTGCTGCTGGGTTGTTGCCCTCCTACGGCCTCCTCCACGTCTCCTGATGTACTGGCCTGTCTCCTGGTAGTGCCTCCATGGACACTATGCTGACAGACACAGCAAACCTTCTTGCCACAGCTCACATTGATGTGCCATCCTGGATGAGCTGCACTACCTGAGCCACTTGTGTGGGTTGTAGACTCCGTCTCATGCTACCACTCCAGTGAAAGCACCGCCAGCATTCAAAAGTGACCAAAACATCAGCCAGGAAGCATAGGAACTGAGAAGTGGTCTGTGGTCACCACCTGCAGAACCACTCCTTTATTGGGGGTGTCTTGCTAATTGCCTATAATTTCCACCTGTTGTCTATTCCATTTGCACAACAGCATGTGAAATTTATTGTAAATCTGTGTTGCTTCCGAAGTTGACAGTTTGATTTCACAGAAGTGTGATTGACTTGGAGTTACATTGTGTTGTTTAAGTGTTCCCTTTATTTTTTTGATCAGTGTGTGTGTGTGTGTGTGTATGTATATATATATATATACACACACACATATATACACACACACACGTATATATATGTATATGTATATACACATGTACAGTGGGGCAAAAAAGTATTTAGTCAGCCACCAATTCAAAATAAATTCATAAAAAAATCCTACAATGTGATTTTCTGGATTTTTTTCCTCATTTTGTCTGTCATAGTTGAAGTGTACCTACGATAAAAATTACAGGCCTCTCATCTTTTTAAGTGGGAGAACTTGCACAATTGGTGGCTGACTAAATACTTTTTTGCCCCACTGTATATACAGTACCAGTCAAAAGTATGGCCCATAGAAACACATTAAATAACATGAATAAATTATAATAATAAATCATAAGGAATAAGGTTTTGAAGTGTCTGTCCTATAGCTATAACCCCCTTTTTGAATTTAACACACAAAGTAATTCTACAGCACTTCTTTCCAATGTGAAGTGAGTGCCTCTCTCATTCAGTTGGCCAAAAGGAGGAGCGGGGAGCTTTTCTTACCGTGCCCATTTGATGAGGTAGGGCAGGTGGTTGAGCAGACTGAAGGTGTAGAAGGAGTAGCGGATGATCTCTGTAATGGTCCAGGCCGATACAAAGAGCAGGACACTGTCTTCACTCTGGACCTGGGATCAGACAGGACAAACAGACAGGGGTGAGACTGGGCAGACAATTCAAAGCTAGCATGCAATAGCTTGTAGTAGATTCATTCAACTGGAAGACCGAGGGGTTATAGCAGAACCGTGCAGTTTGTTGCACCAACTACACTACGCTGTAACTCTGCATGTCATGGGAGAGAGAAAATTGTAAACACAAGATTTTAAAGCAAAAGTCAGTCTCTGTAAATTAACATAGTTGCAAATACTCAAAACACACATTGGCAGTAGAGCGTTTCAGACCTTACAAACATGTTAGTGTTATTCATCCTATTGGCTTCAAGCATGTTCACTATTTCAGGCTCACAGACCTTAAGGCATCAGCAAGTCTCTTTCTTTGGGATGAAGACAACATCGAGGGGCATTGATCCCCTGAAACCATGACCACATATTATAAAGTTGGAATATTTCTTACTGTCTCACTCCGTAATATTTTAGCTTTCAAATGTTCAAATTCACAGTGCTGATTCATCCTGATATTCCAACAGATCAAACAAGCTAAACTTATCTGGAAAATAAATGGCTAGTTCCATAATTGGTGAATGGGGGGCTGAATGATTAGATGAAGAAGAGATGTACCTCTCGGACGCTGTGCGTCACAGCCCAGGTGAGGAAGACCCGAGACAACACCTGGAACCCCGTTAGAACCACAGAGGATGGAACGATCCCTGGAGCAGGAGAACACAGCATGATCATCACATTAGAAGATATGTATTGTATCACCTCAAAACACAGCTTTACCACTTCACAACAGTGATACTGAGCAAAATACATGATGATAAGAAAAGAGAAGACATATTTTAAATTTGTGCAAAAGTATGTCAAGTGTTGGACTATTAATTCGTAGACAGCACACAAAAGCTGATATAAGATAGCGAAAAATATAGCACACCAATTCCAGTTACAAAATTCATTGTATTACACTGACTAAGCTGTGGGCTACATGTGTGTAGTGTCTAGATTTTCCCAGCAGAGGGCAGCACATGTCCAGACAGAGAAAGACAGCTGCAATAATGAAGGTAAGGGTTAGCCTCAAATCCCAGATAATTAGTGGACTGTGAACCGAGAGTGCAACGAACACAATGGAGCAGGGCCATGCTCGTTATCACATTAGTACCATCAGGCCAGGCTTATCTTAGCAGCCTGGAAAGGCTATCTCTATCTGAGGCAATGGCTCTCAGTAGGGCTTATGTCCACATGACCGGTAGAGACTACACAACTTTGACCATGAGAAGAGGGAGGAACTTCAACTTACCCACTGCACAGTGCAATATCTGAACGGAAATAAAAATAAAAACACTCAGCATAAATACAGTCACACCATATGGTCAGTGTAAATACAATTAATTGCATAAAGTATCTCCACACAGATTGTCAGTACATGAGTTTGAGACTAATTGACTTTTTTTTAATGTATGCAATTATCATATTGCTCTTTAGTGAATCAAGGTTAAATATGGCAATAAGATGTAGTCTGTCAATCCTATGATAGTGGATATGAACACCAAGACAGTTCATTCTACTGGTTAAGGACTAGATAAATGCCAGTACACTAGTCAAAACATAATCACTGGAAATGCCCAGTGTTTAAAGGTGTTTTTATGAATGGAGGGAGTTGGAATAAGAGCAACATGTAGACTGAGCTTGGGTTCCACTAGGCCTAATCCCTTCCCTCTGTGTTACAGTGTGGCTGGAGAGGATCACACTAACACCCTTCTAGGCCTCTGTGCTGTCTGTAAGTAGCACAGAGGTGGGAGCGGGGGAAGGCCAAGGCCAGTCATTGTGGAGGAGTTTCTATTTAAAAATACATCAGTGCTATGTGCTTGAACATTCCTGCCATTAAGTTATATTTATACAGTAGGGGACTTACCAAATGCACCACACACAGAGAGCGATTAGGGGCTGTCCTGTTAAGTGCTCTGAATAAAAGCCCAGATTTTGTTCAGTGGGGAGAAACCATTTTGTAAGGAAGTGACATAAAGGGGGCTCTACCTGAACTTGTCAAATAAGAAAAAGTATACAGATTTCCATTTTACTAGTGTACCTAATGAACATGACCCAGGTCTGACCCTGAGGCCCTACAACAGAGACTTGGCCTACATCCACTCACCTCTAAGAGTGCACCGGTCTGGAAAAACTTCAGGGGTTTCTCTATAGAGAAGTACAGGCCGTGGTAGCTGCCTCTGACAAGGTACGCCCGCACCAGGCCCACAGCAATGACCAGCCAGCTGGAAGAACACACACATTTCATGTTTATTTCAGTTATTTAGCCAGGATAGTCTACTCTGTAACAACTGGTTCTATTTTCTAGGGAGTTCTGGGTGGAAATACATTTCTGGTATCAAATAATAGCCTCAGTTTACTCTTAGAGGACAGGGTAAAGCAAAACAGTCCAACCACACAGAACGTAGGCCTAATACATAGATGGAAACAGCATCTGCACAGTCATATTCTTGAACAGTCGTGATTGGTAGGAGTGACAGGTTTTGAACGTGATAGATATTAATCTACTAAAGTTAGTAATAGAAACTGAGCAGGCTATATAGCCCCTGAAAAGGCACGATGTAGCCATTGTAGCTGGTGCTCAATAAACAGAGCAAGTATCACAGAGGGAAAGTATCACCTCACCAGACAGGAACGGGAGAGGGAGGGTATACTGTAACGTCACCTAACTTGTTAGGACAGGAGCGCATCCAGCATTTTGCACTTGTGCAATTTCTTTCACAACAACTTGTATCATAATGCTGAGTGAAATCAGAAATACTGTCATAACTTTTTTTGCCAAAACAGTTTTTATTTTTTACTATAAATAGTTAACAAATGGTGGTTGCAAAACTACATGCAGTACGCATAAAGAACAATAGCTATTACTGTACATAATTACATCCTTTTAAAAATTATATATATTACATACAGTACCAGTCAAAAGTTTGGACACACCAACTCATTCAAGGGGTTTTCTTTATGTTTACTATTTTCTACATTGCAGAATAATAGTGAAGACATCAAAACCATGAAATCACACATATGGAATAATGTAGTAACCAATAAAGTGTTAAAGAAATCAAAATATATTTTAGATTCTTCAAAAGTAGCCATCTTTTGCCTTGATGACAGCTTTGCACACGCTTGGCATTCCAAGAGTGTGCAAAGCTGTCGTCACATGCTTGGCATTCTCTTGAGAGAATGGCCTCTTGAGAGAATGCCAAGAGGGTGCAAAGCTGTCATCAAGGCAAAAGGTGGCTACTTTGAAGAATCTAAAATCTAAAATATATTTTGATTTGTTTAACACTTTTGGGGTTACTACATGATTCCATGTGTTATTTCATAGTTGTGATGTCTTCACTATTATTCTGCAATGTTATTTCATAGTTGTGATGTCTTCGCTATTATTCTGCAATGTAGAAAATAGTAAAAATAAAGGAAACCCCTTGAATGAGTAGGTTTGTCCAAACTTTTGACTGATTATTTACGCGATTACAGTTGCAACTCTAGGCAACATAGCTAATTGCGGTGTTTTGTAGGCGCGCACTAGAACTAACTGTAACCAAAGACAGACAATTGATACATTTCAGATGGAGGCTGTTACAAAGTAACAACACATTAGTTCTGTCCACATTAATGATGTGCTGCAATGTCGCTGAAGGCAGCACAATGAAACGAGTTATCGACAACGTGTTGCCAGCGAAGCAGAGTTGTTCACATGGGAATGATTTAATCATTAGCCTGTCATTATTTCCAAAATACAAGCATTATTGAGCAAAATGGCCAGAAAAACAGTTCGGGGATCGAGTTTCGTAGCAGGCACGAGCCTTCCCATGACATTAATCATGACAGCTCATGCACGCTTGCACCCCATTCTCGTCAAACAGGAAGTGTATCAGAATTGTGTACATACCCAGCTGTCATAACCACGTTATATATAACCAGATACGCCGTAGCCAGGGCACCCGGTCCCCTCTTTTTCTTCGGGGCCACATCACTGTGAGCCGTCTTCGTGGTCCCCATAGCAGGTGCTGACATGACTGAACCCCACTTGGCGCTGCCCGATTAGTGTGCCAGATGCCTAGAAAATAGCAATCAGGCAGAGCTACTCTTCCAATCAGTCCACCAAATCAGGAAATGCAAGGCGTAAACTGGGCCTGCGCAATATTTTACGGGACCAGCAGCCCGCGCCCCCTACCGAAACATCACCGTGAACAGTTTACCTTAGCTTAGTGATTGCTTTTGAGTTGTTAATGCCGTAGATTTGTATGGATTTTTGTCACAAAACAAACAAAAATACTGTGCGTATCGGATAGCCCATATTTCGAATTACAATAAATCATAAATATCGTTATGGTTCTTTATGCACCACTGTTGCTGCATGTTGTTCTTTATGTGTGGTAATGTACGTAATGTTTTTTCGAACCATTCCATTTTTAATATAAGCCTTAGAAATAAGAGGAAAGGAACAATGGAATATTCACGTACCTCTTCCACCCACTGGTGGCAGTGTTACACCAGAAAAAAAAACTATTTTAAAGGGTCATAAGAGGTGTATTTGTATTTGCCTGCACATTATACATTTGAATGTAGAAATGCATAAATGTTTCATTTGCGTTCTTTAATTAGCTTGAAATATATGTGCATCGATAAGTGTCGAAATGATTTGAGTTCTATAGTTTTTGCATTTAATTCTAAAAAGAAATCAGGCATTTTTGCAGCCACCTAAGTTTACGGAAGAGCAACTGGTATAAGTGTACAGAGTTTGATGGATGAGGAAGGGATTTAAAATTATATATATATTCTTGAAAACAATAGTATACGTTTTCTTTCTCAACAACGTCGGTTGGTTTAAAGAGATAAATATGCCTTTATTTGCGCAGAATCCATTCGACCAAGATGTTGGTAAGTTGAGCACTTAATTTGGGCAATTTGGTTCGGAGTGAGCTAACTGTTAGTTAGCTTCATTTTAGCTACCGACAGAACCGCTAGCCAGCAAGCTAACAACAACTAGTCTGGCTACACCACATACAGAAGGGGACACCTTATTTATTCATATCATTGGCTACACGTTGACGTTATAATCAAATGTTATATTATCCAAATAGCTAACCAGTTATGTGGTTTGGTAAACTCTCTACGTCTAACTTAGTAGTCACAGGGTTAGCAGACAGTCATCGGCCATACTACCTATCTAGCTAGCTACCACTGTGCTAGCTATATATGTTAGCTAGCGAGTATGTTAGCTAGTTGTTGTGTAATCAGTGTATTGTAGTTAATCAACAATTTTAAATAACGAGACAGCCTAAACTGCAACAAACTCACATATTAAAAAATAACCTCATGAGCTATCTATCTAGTTAACTAGCCAGATGTATGTTGGATTAGTTTTAGGTTTACTTCAACAAATGTTACATGCAAAATCACCCTCTTTCCATGAGCAGTTTATCATCTCTGGAACAAGCTCTCATGTTTCCCTTGTACACTATTATTTGAACTTTGTACAATTACACCTAACAAGCTAGTCACCGATGTGTAATGGCTATTTCATAACAAAGAAGTTATAAGGAATAACTTATTTTTAACTGCTTTATTGCTAGTTTAATCATACACCCTCCATAAAAGTAGTAACTGTCAATCCTATGAAAATACAGGCTCAAACTGTTTAAAGCAGCGATAATATGGACAGTACATGCGGAACCACAGGTTCTCTTCTCTGACCTAACCACATGTATCCCGGTGTACCACATTGTCAGAGAAAGCAACCAATGAAACCAATACAGTGGAGGACTGGGCCCTGATCATGGATATCTGTGACAGGGTTGGACATACACCCAATGGGTAAGCTGGAATGAGACTTAATTGTTTACTTGGACCAGAGCGATAGCTGCCTGGCTAATTTTCAAGTACTTCCAAGCAATGTTCTCTCTAATATTTTTCGTCACTGAGCAAATCACATGTCTGCTGAGCGCAAACTTGAACCTTGAACCTGAAATATCTATGCAACTTTATCTATGCGCGTTTACTGTGAACACTGAGGCTGTACCCGATTTCAAGTAGGCTACTGTGGCTATTTGATCACAATGTAGGCCTACCAATAAACAAAAACAATGGAGAAAATGCATCACATAACATTTTAACATGGAAATGGCAGTAGCAACCAATGTATGTTGTTCAATGTAGTCCTACATTCCATGAGACCTTTGAGAGAAAAAAAACATGCAGGGCTTGACATTAACCTGTTTATCCACTTCAGGCAAGGAGGTGACTGAAAATTTAGTTGTTTAATGCAAGAAACCCCTTTACAAAATAAAATACATTTTATTCCCAAACCATCATTATTGCAGAGAATCAGACAAATTATGCTACCCTCTGCCTATTGGCTACTTAGCTTACAAGCCTGTCTCATAATATACACTGTCCCTTTAAGATATAAAGAAAAGCTCTTTGCCTGACTAGCTTTCGAAGATGGCTAGAAATGTACATGTTTTGTGCTCTTGTAGGAAGCAATCATTCCCACATTGCTGACTACAAATTAGCTATAACTGGGCAAATAACTCACTAAAAATATAACTAGCAAAATATATCAACAAATGTGCACACATGGCTATGTTCAGCTCTTGCTTTGATCTCAAAACAAGCGCATAATAATCGCAAACGCTCATACTGTAAAAGTGAACTGCACAAATCCATATAGGGCAAAGGTCTATTTACTGCAGCTCTGATTGGTTATGGCGCATCGGTCTGTGTAGAGTACGAGCCTGGGTCATGCCTGTCAATGCACAGAATCATACTCTGATGCGTTCTGCCTACAACAAAATCTCTTGCACAGTTAGTTTTGCATACTAAGTCTTACATAGTTCGTTTTTGTTTCCGCATGTTGCATTGACAGTGGCTAATATTGCATTGATTCGATCACAATTCCCACAGTAAAAGGAAACGTTATGAGTCTTTTTTTTAATGGCGACAACTCTGAACTTCACTCAACTACCTAATCTCGTGCTTCTCTTATCGGGAACATTGCTTCCAAGTATTTGTAATATGTGAAACTACAGAGTCATAATAGTGTATCAGCAGGTCTCCATGAAGATTGGAGGGGAGTCTGCTATTTTAATATGCAATTAATAAGCGTATATTGAAGATGACTCATGTTGTAATAACCTACTACTTGTGTGCCATATTAATCGTATGTCTCGACCTGCCTGTCTTCTCCCAGAGCTAAGGACTGCCTGAGGTCTGTGATGAAGAGAGTAAACCACAAGGTCCCACATGTTGCCATGCAAGCGCTCACCGTGAGTCACTTTGTTATTGTGTTATTCAAGACAAAATACATCATTCACTAGACCGTTGGAAAATCCAGCGGGTTTCCTTACTGTATAACAGGTTTATTAATGTATGATAGAGTTCAGCTTAGCCTAGAGCCAATGTAGAAATATATTGGAAAGGTGTGAACCTAGTGCAAGGTCAGGTTTTTCACTTCCTGGGGTCAGGCCCTAGAGGTTGTTGAGTGACTGGGATCATATACACAGGTAATATGAGTCATGAATCTTGCTATATGATGGACAACAGATTTTGAACAATGTGCTAGAATTTCTTCCGAGTGTGAATTTCTTTATACACTGTGGCTGGTGGATCAAAAACTGACTGTTGCCCTAAGCCTCAATGACACTCCAGTATTTGGGAGGAGTGGTCCGTCTCCTGCTGCTCTTGGCAGTTCTAGAGCTCTGAGCTCGTAACTCAGTATCATCGCTGTGGGCAGCCTTGCCACAGCACAGTCAGTGTGACGATCCATGGCCCTAGAAAGGGTTTTACTGTTTTGTTCTTTTTGCTGCTCAGTGTTATTATGGAGTGATGATGCTCAACGTCAGAACGTGATCTTCCTCTCTGACTCACCATCGGGGTAGATGGTCACATGTCTGTTCTATTTTTAGATGTCTCTCTCTTCTCACTCAGTCAACTTTAGCCCCCCCCAGTGTCATCTGTTAATGTGTTAATCAATTATTAAACTTTGGTGTGGATGTGAATCAAAGCATTACTCTTGTTTTACTGTAAAGCCTCAAAATAGATCATCCAGGCTGACGACTGGACTAACCTGGCTTTTCTCCCTCTTTTTCAGTTGCTGGCTGCCTGTGTCAATAACAGTGGAAGAATCTTTCACTTAGAAATCTGCTCACGGGACTTTGCCACTGAAGTCCGAGCTATATTGAGCAGGGTACGTAAGCTGTCAAAGTTTTTCTGTTGAAATATGTCTGATGAATTGATGACGTTCAGACTTATGTACGTGAGCATAACAATCAACTGGCTCTATCAAGCTCTTTGTGTCAATGTTTTGCCTCGATCAAATAAGTAAGTAGTCTAAAAGTAATTACTATTATCCCCGCAGGCCCACCCCAAGGTGTGTGATAAGCTGAAGGGGATGATGGTGGAGTGGTGTGATGAGTTCCAGAAAGATCCACAGCTCAGTCTGATCAGTGCCACCATTAAATCTCTGAGAGAGGAGGGGGTCGCCTTCCCGTCTTCCGGCTCACAGGTAAAGTAGTCAACAGCCTGGCGTCCATCCCCCTAACCTAGTGTTGCTGAAGATGGCGCCGATAAAGATAACAGCTTTGCTTCAAGTCCTTAGGAAACTGTGCAGTATTTAGTTTTTTTAATGTATTATCTCTTACATTGTTAGCCGAGAGAACTTTAAGTGTTATTACATACAGCCGGGAAGAACTATTGGATAACAGAGAGACTTCAATTTACCAGCACAACTAGCACTACAACTGGGAATATGACTTTCCCAAAGTGGATCCTTTGTTTCCACAAAGAAGGGCGGGGGTGTATGTTTCATGATTAACGACTCAAGTCCTTTTGTTCACCTGACCTAGAATTCCTCACAATCAAATGCCTACCGTATTATCTCCCAAAGGAACTCTGCTCGCTAATCGTCACAGCCATATTTATCCCCCCGCAACGGGATACCAAGACGGCCATCAAGGAGCTTCCCTGGACATTATGCAAACTGGAAACCATATATCCTGAGGATGCATTTATTGTAGCTGGGGATTTTTAACAAAGCTAATCTGAGAACAAGGCTACCTAAATTCTATCAGCATATCGATTGCAGTACACGAGCGAGTAACACACTTGACCACTGCTGCTCTCACTTCCACAATGCATACAAGGTCCTCCCCCGCCCTCCTTTTGGCAAATCTGACCATGACCCCATCTTGTTGCTCCCCTCCTATAGGCAGAAACTAAAACAGGAAGCGCCTGTTCTTAGGTCTATCCAACTTTGGCCTGACCAATCGGATTCCACGCTTCAAGATTTCTTCGATCACATGGACTGGGATATGTTCCGGGTAGCCTCAGACCATAACATTGATGTATACGCTGACTCGGTGGGCCAGTATAGGAGATGTTGTACCCCCTGTGACTATTAAAACATTCCCTAACCAGAAACTGTGAATTGATGGCAGCGTTTGCGCAAAACTGAACGCACGTACTACCGCATTTAATCATGGCAAGGCGACTGGAAACATGACCAAATACAAACAGTGTAGTTATTCCCTGCGTAAGGCAATCAAACAAGCAAAGCGTCAGTATAGAGACAAAGTGGAGTCACAATTCAATGGCTCAACACGAGACATATGTGACAGGGTCTACAGAAAATCATGGATTACAAAAAGAAAAACAGCCCCGTCGCAGACATCGTCTTGCTCGCAGAAAACAACTTTGTGCTCTTTGACGACAATACAGTGCCATTTTCATGGCCCGCTACCAAAGACTGTGGGCTCTCCTTTTCCGTGGTCGACGTGAGTAAAACATTTTAACCGTGTTAACCCTAGCAAGGCTGTTGGCCCAGACGGCATCCCTAGCTGTGTCCTCGGAGCATGCGCAGACCAGCTGACTGGTGTGTTTACGGACATATTCAAACATTCCCTATCCTAGTCTGCTGTCCCCACATGCTTCAAGAAGGCCACCATTGTTCCTGTTCCCAAGAAAGCTAAGGTAACTGAACTAAAATACTATCGCCCCGTAGCACTCAATTCTGTCATCATGTAGTTGTCGTGTCTTTGGCTATGCCGGATTAAGTGATATGACATGCTATTCTATGAAAAATGTCTCCGTAATTAATATCACCTGATTGAGCTAATCATGTAAATGTAATTAACTCGAGAGTCGGGCACCACAAAATAATATTTATAGAGCTGTTATCTTCCAAATAAACTCTTAAAGACCTAGTAATATTTTACATCCATAGCAGTCAACATTAATCTTCATCTTACTTCAGTCTCATCTGAAAGTTGTAAATTCTTGGTTATCTGCAAGAACCCTGGCTAACGATTTGAATCAGCAATACAAAATTGGGTTTATTTATTTACTAAATACTTAACTAATCACACAGAATTCACATACACACAATTCATCATAACTTGATTACAAATGACGTCATAAAGCAAAACGTTCCTAGCGGGCAGAACAGATATGACCGCTTGTTACACAAAGGAAAAGGGGCTGGGTTGGAGTGAAAGAGCTGGAAGACTGAGAGACACAGGGAGAAGCTGTGCTATCGTAAATACAGTATCTTATGCATTCTAAATGAACGCCCATTTGGAAAAGGAAAATGCAATAAATATTTACTCTGAGCTGCGCTTCAGTAGGTTGGTGGTAGATGGAAGGCCGTGTTGCCAAACCGAGTCCTCTGTCCTCTGAAGAATGTCTCTGGTTGTCAATTGGATACGTTGTAGTAACGTCGTTGTGTGATAGACGGGATACTGTGTCTGTTCCTTGCTAACCTGCGTTTGCAGCTGCGGTCGCTAACTCAACCGCTAGGAGGTATCACTTCTGTAGTGAATAAGAGTTCAAAAGTTCATACCATTCACAACCAAAGCTCATGCTGATGTTTGCTTCGTTCTGTAGTTCTTATTTTTTAAATTTTATTTGTACCTTCTATTTAACTAGGCAAGTCAGTTAAGAGCAAAGTCTTATTTTCAATGACGGCCTAGGAACAGTGGGTTAACTGCCTGTTCAGGGGCAGAACGACAGATTTGTACCTTGTCAGTTTTATAGCCCTTGTCCCTTCACAGGGGAGGGCCACTGATTGAGCAGCCCTATCTTATGAAAACCCAAATGTCACATTTTTGAAGCTAAAATCGCATTTCATCCCATCACAAATAATTTCATATTCAAACATTTAAATGAACAACAATTCCATGTGAATCCGATAACTCTGATGTGTAGACTTTCCACTGTAGAGTTTGTCATCTTATCATTGATGAGAATGTCTCAGATGACAACCGAACTGACATCATATTCATTAAGTACCACCGCATATGTTCAATTGTTCGGATTACCAGAATATAGTTCATTTCCCCCCACATTCTGATGTTCCAAGAATCTATGTTAACCAAGGGTTTTGCAAATGTAACCTTAGTAGGGTAGAGAGAGGAAAAGGGGGGGAAGAGGTATTTATGACTGTCATAAACCAACCCCCCCCCAGGCCAACGTCATGAAATAGTGCTTTGAGAGACGAGTCAAGGATCATATCACCTCCACCGTACCTGTCACCCTAGACCCACTCCAATTTGCTTACCGCCCCCAATAGGTCCACAGACGATGCAATTGCCTTCACAATGCCCTATAACTCTGGACAAGAGGAATACCAATGTAAGAATGCTGTTCATTGACTACAGCACAGCATTCAACACCACAGTACCCTCCAAACTCATCATTAAGCTTGAGACCCTGGGTCTCGATCCAGCCCTGTGAAACTGGGTACTGGACTTCCTGGCTTCTCCCAGGTGGTGAAGGTAGGAAACATCTCCACTCTGCTGATCCTCAACACTGGGGATCCACAAGGGTGCGTTCTCAACCCTCTCCTGTACGCCCTGTTCGCCTTCAACTCAATCATCAAGTTTGCAGACGACACTGCAGTGGTAGGCTTGATTACCAACATCGACGAGACAGCCTACAGGGAGGAGGTCAGGAAAATAACCTCTCACTCAATGTCAGCAAAACAAAAGCTATGATCGTGGACTTCAGGAAACAGCAAAGGGAGCACCCCCCTATACACATTGATGGGACAGCAGTGGAGAAGGTGGAGAGTTTTATGTTCCTCGGTGTACACATCACCAACAAACTGAATGGTCCACGCACACAGACAGTGTGGTGAAGGCGGCGCATCTTGGCTTGTCACCGAAAACCCTCACTAACTTTTACAGGTGCACAATTGAGAGCATCCTGTCAGGCTGTATCAATGCCTGGTACGGCAACTTCACAGCCCACAACCACAGGGCTCACCAGAGGGTGGTGCGGTCTGCACAATACATCACCAGGGGGAAAACTACCTGCCCTCCAGGACACCTACAACACCCGATGTCACAGGAAGGCAAGAAAGATTACCAAGGACAAACACCACCCAAGCCACTACCTGTTCACCCTGCTTCCATCCAGAAGGCGAGGTCAGTACAGGTACATCAAAGCTGGGACAGAGATTGAAAAATAGCTCCTTTCTCAAGGCCATCAGATTGTTAAACAGCCACCACTAACACAGAGAGGGGGCTGCCTACCTATGTACTTGATATCATTGGCCACTTTAATAAATGGAACACTAGTCACTTTAATAATGCTACTTTAAGGATGTTTACATATCTCATATGTGTGTGTATATAATGTATCCTTCACTGTCTATTGCATCTTAGCTGCTCTGTCACTGCTCATACATATATTTTATACATATATATTCTCATCCCATTCCTTTACCAGATTGTGTGTATTAGGTTTTGTTGTGGAATTTGTTAGATATTGCTGCACTGTCTGATCTAGAAGCATAAGCATTTCGCTAACCTCACATTAACATCTGCTAACCATGTGTATGTGACCAATAACATTTGATATCATTGTATAAGCTGTGGCCAGTCTTCCCTCCCTACTAACTCTGTTTCTCCTGCCTAAAAGAGTTTGGCTATTGTTTTAATTGACCATTTTTTGTGCCAGAGGGCCTTGATGTTTTGATGTTCTTTGGGGGACTATGCGCCTTACCTGGAAAATAGACCATTTGACCTGCCTTTTTTTATTCACCATAATCTTTCAGTAGTCTACCCTCTGATTGTAGCCAGACTTGCCAACAAAACTAAAACAACTGTTATCGTCTACCTATCTCAAACACAAAGTTCTCCTCGTGACTTCCACTTGTGGTCCCCTGTAACTAATAAGCTCTGTGTGTATACATTCGCTGGCTCCGTGTTGTGCAGTCTGCCTGTGTTCTCAGTGCACTTGCTCACCCATGTGTTGCCAATAAAGAGGAGGAGGGTGGAGCTTGTGTGTCTGTTTTTTAAGGCATGAGCGCCGACTGTAATTTCCTCTAATACCCCAGTTCTACCTATAAGGGGGATGAGATTTCCTGCTGTGATTGAAGAACAGTCTGATGCTTATTTGCTTAGCCTACTTCGAGCTGAAATGTTCGGCTGAGTGTCCTGATAATAAGTGAGGTGTTTGCTACTGAAACTACTTTGCCCAACCCCTCTCACAGACAACAGTTTATTCTTCATAGAATGTCACTATATTCCTGTTGTTGGGCTATATTTTGAAGCATATGAAGTGATGATTTATTTGAGGTCCTTTCTTATTCATACTCTTTACTACCACAATATTACATGGACATCCTGTAGTACCTATTAATCCCTACAGGTGGCGTCACAAATAATCCCCCATTTGTTCTGGAAGGCTTTCTCTCTCGCTCTCTATAACCAACCACCTCTGTCAACAGGGGTCCAGCCTAAAGGTCACCACACCTGCTGTTAGTAAACCATCTGACGATGATGACTTTGCCAAAGGTACAGATCCTATCCAACAGATTCTAGAACACCACATTATATTACATTATGAACTGTGCAGGTGTATGAATAAATACATTATTAGAGAGATTAAAACATGTGTTTTGACCCTCATGCCTTTGTCCTCCTATCTGCAGCTATCGAGCTGTCCCTGCAGGAACAGAAGCAGCATGCTGAGACGCGGCCCCTCACCGTGTCCGCCGACCCTCCCTTCAACACCAACGGAGGCGGGGGTAGCAAGGACTCTCGGAAGGTGCGGGCGCTCTACGACTTTGAGGCCGCCGAAGACAACGAGCTCACTTTCAAGACGGGGGAGCTCATTCTAGTCCTGGACGACAGGTAGCTAAGGACGTGTTGCTATGGAAACCTGAGTTTGACCTATGTGATGACCTATTGTATAGGCCAATGTGGAAGCCACGCTTCAACTTAATTGTCTTCAGTCATATATCTAGTGCCAACCTTCTCAGGTTCTGCAGTCCTTTTATGGAAACAAAATGGATGGTTTTACTTACAAGAATGTTTGAACTGATAACACCATGTTTCTGCCACAGTGATTCAAACTGGTGGAAAGGAGAGAACCACAGAGGAGTAGGTCTCTTCCCATCCAACTTTGTCACGACCAACCTCAATGCTGAGCCTGAACTAGGTAGGTTCTTCCCCTTGACCTGTACCATACCTCACTCTCTTGTACCCTCATACTGAGGCAGGGAGAGTCGTTCTAGTGTTTGGTTTCATGTTTGAAATCCTGACCGTAAAGTGGCTCTGGATAAGTGTGTCGGTTAAATGTCAAATGTAAATCTCTCTCCTAACAGTAACGTATGTGGAGAAGACACCAGCCCCGGAGGAGCCCAAAATAGAAGCCATAGTGGAGTCTGAGCCTGTCTTTATAGATGAGGTGGGTGCTTCTACGTACTGGACCTACTATATTGGTGCATCCAAAACCACTCGCACGTTGTCACATGTTGCTGATGAAAGTCCGAGGGTGACTTCCAGAAAGTGGCGAGGGGATCAATAAACCCATCAACTTCGGGACACTTGTGACTTGACTGATGCAGTTCATGTTCTACTTTAAAATAATACAATTGGCATGAAATTCTAATGAACAAATCCCCCTGTCACTTTAGAAGATGAACCTCCTTACCAGTGAACATTTATTCGTGAGGTATTTCATCTGTTACTTGTGTCAGGTCTTGAAATCACACATGGCATATATTTAAGAATTCCTCTCCACTCTTTTGTATTACATTGCGAACTCCAAACATATTGTGGTGCGTGTCGGGATAGTGCTTCACTCTGAAGCCTGCAGCCTTGCTGGCTTGGCTGAAGAGTTGGAGAGTTAATTATCCCCTACCTTTGGGACACTTGCAATGTGTCTGTTGGTGGAAATATGCTGCTGCTCACTCAGACAGCCCTGGTTGCCTGCCATTACAGGAGAGGCTGCTGATAGTAGGCCTGTTGCTGCTGTGAAGCCTGGTGCGATGTGCATATGGCGGAGGTGCGCGTGAATGCACAAATGGAAGACAAATGGGTAGAGAATGATTTGGGATTCAGCCTATGCCTGTACATACCTGCAGGCCTATATAATTTAGCTTATCCATAGTTGGTTAAATGGGTACAATCAACCAGTCCACCATTCATTTTGACCAATGAAAGCCCTGTAGCATCATATGACTTTCTCCTCCCTTCACCTGTCCCTCACCCCCTCTCTTAATCCCCCCCCCCCCTCCCCAGGAGAAGATGGATGGAGCGCTGTATCTGCTCCAGAATACTGACCCTGCTGACGCAGCACCTGACTGCCCAGAGCTGGTCCAACTGGAGGGTATAAAGCATTGACTTACTGCTCTTATAAATCCCATGCTCATTGACATTGCAGTTGTCTTGACTATATACTCACTCACTCACACATACTGCAGTTGGCTTAACTACACCACTACACTCACTGTTTTTGTCTGTTTAGCCTCACTTGATCAATGCTTTACCCTCTCAGGTGCTTGTGAGCAGATGAATCCAATGATTGATGACAAGCTGGAAGACATTGACAGGTAAAGTCAATTTAACTGCAGTGTACTTACTCATAATGGACAATATTTCCAATAGTATATTAGAGGCTATACTGCAGTGTACTTACTCATAATGGACAATATTTCCAATAGTATATTAGAGGCTATACTGCAGTGTTTGCATGACACCCTTTATTTCTATTAGTTAGTCAAATATGTTGGCCAGAGTACATAGTTATTAATTTAGAAATACCTGCTTTATGTTGACTATCTGGATGAGTACCAGGGATCATCACCCTCACAGAACCTTAGTCTTTGTCCTACAAGTGTCGTGATGACCTCTTTTTTTTTTTTCTCTCCTTCGCATTGCGGTTCTCCCTCTTTCTCTTTTTCCACCTCACTCGCTCTCCCCTCTTCTCTCTCCATCCATCCCTGGCAGGCAACACTCTGAGCTGTCTGAGCTGAATGTGAAGGTGCTGGAGGCCTTGGAGCTCTACAACAAACTAATGAACGAGGCACCATTCTACACAGCCTACTCCAAACTGCAGTCCCAGCAGCAGCCCCACTACGCACCTGCCTCTCAACTCCCCATGCAGGTCAATTAGGAGAAAGAAACAAACCACTGTGATGTACTTTCTGTTCAGGTCACTACCTTGTACATCCACAACCAGGTGACCTCAGTGAAGGCAGACACTATGCCAGGGTCCATAAAGGCAACCATATTCATATGGTGGACTCTGGTTAAAAAAAAAAAAAAAAAAGTATTTGGACTATGTCGGCAACTGGATGCCATTTCAGACGCAGAGCTTGTGTGACCTCGTGTGTTTTGTCTGCTGTGCAATTTGTCCCTGATGATGGATGTCAGTGTCCCTCCTTGGAGACGTAGACTAATGGGAGACTCCAGTGGTCATGCTTGGACTCTTTTTACCTCCTTGTCACTTTCTGCACAGCTCTGCAAAGCCATTTTTAGAAACAAGCTGTCCCTTGTGTAACTGCCTGCACCTGAAGTAATGTTGTTTCTTGCCAACGTATGCTATATTTTTGTGGAGTAAATCAATATACAGTGAGTGTACTATGAAATAGACCGCTGCGCCACTCGGGAGCCCTAAGGCACTGCATTTCAGTGCTAGAGGCGTCACCCTGGTTCGAATCCAGGCTGTATCGCAACCGGCCATGATTGGGAGTCCCATAGGGCGGCGCACAATTGGCCCAGCATCGTCCGGGTTTGGCCGGTGTAGGCAGTAATTGTAAATAAGAATTTGTTCTTAAATGACTTGCCTGGTTAAATAAATAAAATTAAAATATATTTTATCAAATTTCATATTGAACACGGTCTCTTTCTCTCTCAGGGATACCCAGGTCAGGCTGGTGGTTCCTACATGCCTCCAGGGATGCCCCAGGGACCCCCAGGCCAGCAGGCCTACATGGGCTCTGACCAACCCGGACCACTCCAGTCGCTCCCCCCTAACGTCACATCTCCCAATGGTCAGCCAGCACCGCTTCCTTACAGGTAGGCCTCTCCTCTCTGTTGTGAGCCAAGTTTTTTGGGGAGGGGGGCATTGCTCCTGTGTTAAGGTTAAATGTCGGCCTTTATGCTTGTGTTAGGCGGTAGGTGACAACTATTGTACTATTCTGACTCTTCACTGCAGTTCTCCATATGCACCTGCCGGTTACCTACCACAGATGGGTGTAGCCCCACAGATGGACATGTCAGCCTATCAGAACTCCAACCTGCCACCAGCCTCCTATCAAATGGCTGCTTCATCGCACCAGACCCCACAGCAGCAACAGGCCTACTATCAGCAGCCTCTCCTGTAAAGTGCAATACAACCAAGGCTGTCTGAGTGAGCAGCAGCATATCCCCACCAACAGACACAGTACAACAATACACGTGTGTGTGTGTGATTATCCTCCCCCTATTTTGACCTTTATGATAAAATGCCCTTTAAGTAGTGCACTACTGCTCTGGTCAAAAGTAGTGCACTACGTAGGGAACAGGGTACCATTTGGGACACTACCTAGATGATTGTAACAAAGGTCAGTGGCTGTGTGAGAGGAGGGAGACTACATGCCAACCTACCAGCCGCCACCAGCCCATTTTGAAGGGATGAACATTTTAAGTAGAGAGTGTAAAATAAGTAATTTTCCTTATCCTGGTTTGCCTCAAACATTTAAGTGGGCAGCTGTCCAGCTGATCATTTCCAAACTGCATTATAGATGGTATGTGTGTGTTTGTCCCTATTCTGTTTTTTATTTTATATTTTTTTAAATGTTGATTTCTCTTCACCCTCTGGTCTATCAGGAAATCAGTCCGATTGAAGGAGTCCATGGCTGGCCAGGACAAGTCCATTCAAAATGGAATTGACCCCGACCAGGACTTGTTTTTTTTCTATCTAACAGCATCATCCACTTTAGTTTACCCTTCTCGGGGCCAAAGGTTATGAAGTGCTACAGCTATCGGTATTTCTTTCTGTGGTTTAGTCACTACTATAATACTGCAATATAGTTTGATTAATTTCCCATACACTGCCTGCCTTGCAACACCCTTTGGATGTTTAATACATTCTAGGAGTAAAGCAAAATGTTTAAACATTTTTATTTGTGTGCTACTTCAAGGTGAATTTATCAAATTAACTTGGCGTTAAATAGATTTTGAATTGTGACCACGCAGCCTTTCCAAATTACTGCAGTTGTAGGTTCAATATACATTTTTATACACATTACTTTTTTTGTAATGCAAATGTGATCTAGCCTGTGTGCCTGTCTGTTTCTGCTCTCTTGCTAACTCATGGAATTTGTCATGTTTGGCTTGACAATAACAATACTGCAGTTGGAAAGGTGGCGCAAACAGATCTGGGACCAGGCTAAATAACAACATGGCTTTTGGTTAACACAACATTCATGTGCCAACGCTCTAGGCAACTTCCTGGAGGCCCCACATACAGTGATTAACAAGATGTAATTGCAAGCTATAAGTGGTTGATTGGGAAAGGAGCCTAGTCCTATCTATTTTTCTATGGTCTTTCTTAATTCACTCTTTTGTTGAAAAGGCTTTTGACAATAGACGTTATTAATAGATGTCTGTGATTTATTAAATTGATATCTGTCTGCTTTTTTTGTTTCTGGGCTGTGAGCGGTCACGTTTTCATAGAAATCTATTTCCCAAACACATTTTCATTTATGCATTATCTTTGCATTGGTATGGCTGTCTGCTCTGCAGTTGAACCTTTAATTTTAATGTTGTAATTCTATTTGTATTTTATTTGTTATATTATATATTTTCCCTGGATTATATCCATATGATCAGATAATATTTTATGGTTTCTAGATGTAAGATATACTTTCTGCTTTTAATGCTTTTGTTTTGACTTTATTTGTGTCTTATCCAAGCAGAACAAATAGCTACCGTGACCAACAGCTAGAAATGGGTCTTTACTGATAAAGGTGTGGATTGTACAAAGACTAGAAGCTAGAGAACTGTTAGACCTAAAATGTTCATCTGAACTTAATGAATCTGTTGAGTGAGACTGAGGACCAGGATTCTGTTTTTGTTTAATCTGGATCAAGTCAACTCTGACTCATAAGAACTGTCTATGCTTTATTTGTCTTAACTTGCCTCTTATTAAAAGGTGTTGTGTACATTACATGTAAAATATCTTCTGGCATTGTGGGTATTGCACTTTAACCTTGTTAACATTTTATTTACCACTGGATGCCTTGTTTTTCTTTAGGAATAAGGAATTGACATATCTGTATATCTAGAATTCTTTATATTTAAAACGTTTCCAGGGAATGTTCCGATTCAGTACTACCGACATAATAACCGACTATGTTTTGTAGCATCAAGGTTTCTCTTTATCTTGTGTTATTGTAAAAATAATTTTGAAACACAGTCGACTAATATTATTTCAAATAAAATGGACCTGTGTTCAAGGCTCTCTTGTACTGATAATTCTGTTTTTCTTGTTGTTGTTGTAAAATGTGTTCTCTGAATAGTGTGAAATAATTGGACATCTTGTAAGTGTATGATGGGAGAACAGTTAGTCAATGACACATGATGTAGACAGAGAATAACAATAGGCAGTAATTTACAAGGCAGATGGTTGCGGACCATGTTCTCCCATGCAGAAATCATAGACATAATGTTCCTGCGTTTTACACATCTGTAAAGGACTTATTTTCACTTGTCTTCCGTTTCTTTGTGACCATGTATGAGGTCTTACAATCTATTTGGAAGGGGAAGACGCAACACTATTCATCTTGTACCTGTGGAACTGGAGGTTGCCCCTATTGTCAGATGTAATGTTCAATGAGTCATGGTGTGTCCCTTTCTTTGGATTCCTTGGTGAAGGGGCTCGGTTCCTTCTGTTAAAACAACCTTCTGTAGGGCTCGGTTCCTTCTGTTATGACCTTGGTGAGGGGCGTGAACAAATGTCTACGTAGGAAGAAGAATCACTATATGAAGAATCTCTCCAGAGAATCTCACTGTGACCAGTGATGCATGAGCAGTCACCTCTATAATTGTTACGAGGAGACACAATGTTTTATTCAGTGAGCGTTTTCTTTGAGTTCACAATTCGACCACTGAAGAGCTGAACTAGTAATATTCTAGCACAGAGGCTGAAGCTTTAACAAGCCTGGTGTCCTAAGTGTTCCAATTTATTATGTGAGCTGTCTTTGGGTCTTCCTGGCTTAACTTTCCATTGGCAGGATACACATACTCTATTGGCAGGATACACGTACTCTATTGGCAGGATACACATACTCTATTGGCAGGATACACGTACTCTATTGGCAGGATACACGTACTCTATTGGCAGGATACACGTACTCTATTGGCAGGATACACGTACTCTATTGGCAGGATACACGTACTCTATTGGCAGGATACACGTACTCTATTGGCAGGATACACGTACTCTATTGGCAGGATACACGTACTCTATTGGCAGGATACACGTACTCTATTGGCAGGATACACGTACTCTATTGGCAGGATACACGTACTCTATTGGCAGGATACACATACTCTATTGGCAGGATACATTTCTTTCCTCTTTTTTTCCCCACTCAAAGAGAGACTGAAGCTAAAGGTCCAGTGCACTTTTTTTGGTTACTACATGATTCCATGTGTTATTTAATAGTGTTGATGTGTTCATTATTATTATTATTCTACAATGTAGAAAATAGTTAAAATAAAGAAAAACCCTGGAATGAGTAGGTGTGTCCAAACATTTGACTGGTACTGTATGTCTTTTCTTATATTTTCCCCCTGTAAGACAGAGCACCAAAGATGAATTTATATTTTGTGGAAACCTAAGGGACAATAGTTTCATTATCTTATCAGCTCTCACATACAGAGGCTAATCCCCAAATATATTTCAACACGATTTATTGTTTTTATATTTAATTATTGAGTAAATTGTTACATTCTTTTAATTCCAAATCCATAGTTATGTACAGACTCAGAGGTTATTCCATGGTCAGAAATACATAAATATACAGTATAATATAACATATACAATCTGTAATAAAACAAAACTGTAATGAAATAAGCTTATTTCTCTAGAAACATCCAAACGTAAACAATTGTGTATTTGCATCTTAGACTATTTTACAAAGATAATAATGACAGATAAAACCAATGCCATAATGGCGATGGACCGCACGATGGATGATGCGGGAAGCAGAGACCAGCAGCCAAGATCGTGCCAGTTGCGCGTGCACATCTGTACCGTATCATACAACAGCAGTGTGGAGTAGCACTGTACACGCGCAAAGACTGGTTCGTTCACACGGACTGTTTACCAAGAAAGTACTGTATCGTACCTCATCTCTTTGACAGTTTGTAAGCAACAGTGCAAAGCTGGAGGAACCAACTCAACAACCGCAACAGCAGTTGCCATGGACCGGGACAGAGAGACAGCCTCCCCCCTGGACCGACGAACTAGCCGAGATGTCCCGGCATATCTACACCCGTCACGGGGCTAGCGACGGACTCCAGAAGGTAAAGTGCCGCGTTATATGAGATACTGTACACGCTGTTCTTGGTCCCTGACTCGATTCTCCCACTGTTGTCAACAACAACAAAAACACTGGACTTTTAAATCCAACTGAGGTGATGTGTGTTACGTTTATGTATTTAGGACTATCCTAGGAGGTCAGTGTGGGACAACAAAGTGTTCTCCACTGCACCAAAATGGGGGAAGCATTCTCTATGGGGCTACCTTCAGAAAGTTGGTTACAGGGGAAGAAAAATGTCAGCTTCTATCCTTGAGTAATGTTGTCTAAATATTTCCTTATTGATAGGCTACAGTAGTTTATTTATTTTCTTACATTTGTAAAACAACTCTCAATAATGCAAGGTACAGTCCAGCCCAGTGTTTCCTACGTACCCCAGGGGTACTTGGCCTATCCACAGGGGGTGCTTGAGAAGACTCATGAGACCAAAGACTTACTTGTGAAATGTATGAAGGGGAATTCAAGAGTGTTCTGGGCAGAGCAAAATGTACTTGGTGTTACAGTAACCAAAAAAGGTTAGGAACCACTGGTCTAGCCGACTAAACTCAACTCCACGATTTACAATGGAGTTGAGCAGCGACTTGTGTGAGTGGACTGGAGCTCCGATGTCACATAAAATTCCTTTTTTTTTTTATGACTGATTTCAGCATCTTTTCTTCATTTTATGTGACGTCGGAGCTCCAGTCCGCTCACGCTAGTTGCCATTAACTCCATCCTAAATTGTGGAGTTGAGTTTAATCGGCTAGGTACAGTCATAGCCTCCCTACTGTATGTGATGGTTACTGATGTTCGTGTGAAGTTTTGGAGGTAGGGTGTGTGAATCTGATTTATGTGGTTTGAAATAGGGTATTTAATAATTCATCCATATAGCTGGAATCCAATTATGAAGGGCAGACTGACTGAACACATGACCTAGTTTCACAGCCTTATATCAATATGTTACACACAACAGCTTACATATTCAACATTTTACAGCATATAGTCAAGTCAACATGTGATAAACTGTAAATATTCTAACAACGACACAATTGTTTTTAAGTTAGGCAGAAATTAAATGTGATGCAGTTGTATTTTCCCTCTACAATTATGTGACATCCTTAGTTCTTATGAAAGGTCTCTAGCTGAGCTAAAGCCTAGAGGCATTAGTTTGGGGAGCCAGTGAAAGTCTTTAAGTCTCAGCCAGGAGCCTACACCGTCGCACCCAGAAGTCTACTGGATGGAAATGCATACAGTATGTTTCGGCTTTGCCCAGCCACCTGACGACAGTCACCTGATCACCTGAGGCCCCAGATGCTGGAGTCAGATAGGGAGTTCCTGAAGGTGCCCTTGTTGTGGTGCTGCAAAGTGAGAGTGACAGAGTGACTTATGTGATTTGGCTGTGCCCACCAGGTGAGCAGAGGGACTTACTCCAGACGCAGTCGGCTGAAGAGGAGTGACGGCAGCACCACCTCCACCAGCTTTATCCTCAGACAGGTGAGAGAAACTAGAAAAACAACATTACTACACAATTACAAAGCAATTACTATCGATCACTATGTAACAACGTGATATCACAATATTGTTACGAGAATAATTACAGAATTACTACACAGGAACAAAAATTGTATCAGGGGAAACCTGTTTCCACTACACTCTACATGCTTGTCCAAAACTAGGCTATACACTGTACTACAGCACAACTATCATGCCTCTATAAACCCAGCTAGTTATATTTGCTGCTAGGTTTTCAGCAATGAATGCTCTTGTAACCAACTGCCAGTTGTGTTATCCAATTAACAGTTGTCAGTTGTGTACTGTCTGTACTAGACCCCTAACAAATGTGGGTCATCCTGTGCAAAATGTATTGTCTGAATAAAACATTCTGAATGCTTAAATTATTCTGGGAGAAGAGAACAGTGAACACACTTAACAAAACAGGTGTTGCTTCAACATTGGGTTGTCACCTCTGTTGCCTGGTGAGCCAGTGGCTTTGATTTGAGTGTGATTTGGAATTCACTGTCTTCTCATTATCTCTGTATTCACTCTCTGTATTCACTACCATTCATGTATCATTTATTATGAATGAGTGAGACATATTGTTCTGGACATAGTCATAGTTGTCGCAGCACCTCTGTTCAACTGTATAACAAATGAAAGTATAACAAATGCAAAAATAGTCCTAAAATGATTATTCAGTAATACAGAGAGGACCATTTTCTGCTGGACTGTGACATCCAAAGTAATGGGTTGCCTAGGAAACTGCCCTCTGTCAATGCTATTCAGCATTACAAGGACATCTTAATGTTATTGGCTTCTGCTTCTCTCTCTCTCTGTCAGGGGGCTTGCCTATCACATGCTAGCGTGCGTGTGTGTAGGTGTGTGTGTGTGTGTTTGCACGTGCATGTAAGCTGTGCACACATTAAAGCTTAACAAATCAGCTCCAAATCAGCATGTCAGATTTGCTTATGACACTTATGACTTATGTTATGATGGCTGTTATGTCTTATGTAGCTGTTATAAAGGCTTTAAGAATGTGTACATGCATAAGGATGTGTTTAATGTACTTTATATATAGGTCACTGCAGTCATGAGGGAATTTATTGTTTGAATGGTTACTTTGCATACTGTGATATTTCAGGTCGCAGCTGCGGTCTGGATATGCAGAGTCTCAGTCTGCCTCATTCTATGTTCACTATACCCTTCTTTTAAACGATACACTATTAATCATTTGTCTTTTAATTGGATGTAGGCACAGTTTGTTCAGTTTTCACAGTTTATTCCTTTCTCAAACGGTAAATGTTCATCCAATTAGGTCCTGAAGACATGCATCTCAGGCTGTGTGACAATAATACATTTGTGCCTGATTCAAGCATATTGTTAGATGGAAAATTCAGTTTCTCACAAGTCATCTAGGTACACAAGGCGCGCGCACGCGCACGCACGCACACACACACACACACACACACACACACACACACACACACACACACACACACACACACACACACACACACACACACACACACACACACACACACACACACACACACAACTGCCTGGCTGACCTTCCTCAGTTTGTCCTCATAAGAGTATATTTCGATGGATGTAGAAACAACATCTGCCCTGAGTGTTAAGTGTATCTATCCAGTGCATCTATCCAGTGCATCTATTCAATCTACTTAAAGGTATAATATGGGATCTGGGAATCTGTTCAATCATCATTTCAATGCTGCCGTTTTGCTGGGGAAAACCCCATATTGAAGTTTTAAGGTATTAAGGTTAGAGAAGGATGAGCATATGATCATGGGCATGGCATAGTGGCAAGAGATCCAGATGCGTATCTTGGGTGATCTTACAAATTTTCCCTATTCTTATTCTGTGCTTGTCCTTCGGCAGCCAGCCTGTTCGGACCAGGGGCTGTTCTGGGTCACTCCTGTCACTGTCAGTGAGCTATGTGTTTGGATTTAATCTCTTTACAGACAAGAGTGGTGGCTGGAGAGTGTTAAAGGGATACTTCGGGATTTTGGCAAGGAGGCCCTTTATCTACTTCCCCAGAGTCAGATGAACTTGTGGATACCATTTTTATGTCTCTATGTCCAGTTCGAACAATGTTAGAGGTAGTTTCACGAGCCAATGTTAACTAGTGTTAGCACAATGACTGGAAGTCTATGGACATCTGCTAGCATGTACACTACCGGTCACTACTTTTTCTTTATTTTTTACTATTTTCTGCATTGTAGAATAATAGTGAAGACATCAAAACTATGAAATAACACATATGGAATCATTCAGTAACCAAAAAAGTTTAAACAAATAAAAAATATATTTTATATTTGAGATTCTTCAAATAGCCACCCCTTGCCTTGATGACAGCTTTGCACACTCTTGTCATTCTCTCAACCAGCTTCATGGGGTAGTCACCTGGAATGCATTTCAATTAACAGGTGTGCCTTGTTAAAAGTTCATTTGTGGAATTTCTTTCCTTCTTATTGTGTTTGAGCCAAGTTGTGTTGTGACAAGTTACCGGGGTATACAGAAGATAGCCCTATTTGGTAAATGACCAAATCCATATTATGGCAAGAACAGCTCAAATAAGTAAAGAGAAATGATTGTCCATCAATGCTTTTAGACATGAAGGTCAGTCAATATGGACAATTTCAAGAACTTAGAAAGTTTCTTCAAGTGCAGTCGCAAAAACCATCAAGTGCTATGATGAAACTGGCCCTCATGAGGACCGCCACAGGGAAAGAAGACCCAGAGTTACCTCTGCTGCAGAGGATAAGTTCATTAGAGTTACCAGCCTCAGAAATTGCAGCCCAAATAAATACTTCACAGAGTTCAAGTATCAGACACATCTCAACATCAAATCAAATCAAATGTATTTATTTAGCCCTTGTACATCAGCTATATCTCAAAGTGCTGTACAGAAACCTAGCCAGAAAAAAGCAAGCAAGCAATGCAGGTGTTGAAGCATGTTGGCTAGGAAAAACTCCCTAAAAAGCTCCAAAATCTTGGAAGAAACCTATAGAGGAACCAGGCTTTGAGTGGTGGCCAGTCCTCTTCTGGCTGTGCCGGGTGGAGATTATAACAGAACATGGCCAAGATGTTCAAATGTTCATAAATGACCAGCATGGTCAAATAATAGGTCTGGGACAGGTAGCACGTCCGATGAACAGGTCAGGATTCCATAACCACAGGCAGAACAGTTGAAACTGGAGCAGCAGCACGGCCAGGTGGACTGGGGACAGCAAGGAGTCATCATGCCAGGTAGTCCTGAGGCATGGTCCTAGGGCTCAGGTGCTCCGAAAGAGAGAAAGAAAGAGAGAAAAAGCGAATTAGAGAGAGCATACTTAAATTCACACAGGACACCGGATAAGACAGGAGAAGTACTCCAGATATAACAAGCTGACCCTAGCCCCTTGACACATAAACTACTGCAGCATAAATACTGGAGGCTGAGACAGGAGGGGCCAGGAGACACTGTGGCCCCATCCGATGATACCCGGACAGGGCCAAACAGGAAGGATATAACCCCACCCACTTTGCCAAAGCACAGCCCTCACACCACTAGAGGGATATCTTCAACCACCAACTTACCATCCTGAGACAAGGCCGAGTATAGCCCACAAAGATCTCCGCCACGGCACAACCGAAAGGGGGGGAGCCAATCCAGACAGGAAGATCACATCAGTGACTCAACCCACTCCAATGACGCACCCCTCCTAGGGACGGCATGAAAGAGCACCAGTAAGCCAGTGACTCAGCCCCTGTAATAGGGTTAGAGGCAGAGAATCCCAGTGGAAAGAGGGGAACCGGCCAGGTTCAACTGTTCAGAAGAGACTGTGTGAATCAGGCCTTCATGGTCGAATTTCTGCTAAGAAACCACTACTGAAGGACACTAATAATAAGAAGAGACTTGCTTGGGCCAATAAACATGAGCAATGGACATTATACAGGTGGAAATTTGTCCTTTGATCTGGAGTCCAAATTTGACTTTGTGAGATGCACAGTAAGTGAACGGATTATCTCTGCATGTGTGGTTCCCCCCGTGAAGGATGGGGGAGGATGTGTGATGGTGTGGGGATCCTTTGCTGGTGACACTGATTTTGCTTCATTTAGAAATCATGGCACACTTAACCAGGATGGCTACCATAGCATTCTGCAGTGATACGCCATCCCATCTGGTTTGGGCTTAGTGGAACTATCATTTGTTTTTCAGAAGGACAATGATCCAACACACCTCGAGGCTGTGTGAGGGCTATTTTACCAACGAGGGTGATAGAGTGCTGCGTCAGATGACCTGGCCTCCACAATCCCCCGGCCTCAACTAAATTGAGATGGTTTGGGATGAGTCGGAGTGCAGAGTGAAGGAAAAGCAGCCAACAAGTGCTCAGCATATGTGGGAACTCCTTCAAGGCTGTTGGAAAAGCACTCCAGGTGAAGCTGGTTGAGAGAATGTCAAGAGTGTGCAAAGCTGTCATCAAGGCAAAGGATGGCTATTGGAAGAATATATTTTGATTTGTTTAACACTTTTTTGTTTACTACATTATTCCATATGTGTTACTTCATAGTTTTGATGTCTTCACTATAGAAAAATAATAAAAAATAAAGAAAACCCTTGAATGAGTAGGTGTTCTAAAACTTTTGACCTGCAGTGAATCTGCTAACGAATGAGAGAGGTTTGAGAGTAATAAGGGAAGGATGGAGTGTGTCTGAGGTTTAAGAGAGGTTGAATGAGGAGAAAGACTCAAGCTAGAGAAAACAGTCAAAAGAGAGAGGAAATGTTGGCGGAAAGATATTTAAGGTGAAATGTTACATGGCAGCAGCGTTTATTGCGTTTTTTCCCCTCATCCCCAGATGGTATATTTAGCTTCCTGTAGACAGATGTTCAGTGTTGGGTTCATGATGGGATAGTCATAGAATTAGAATAAATAAATCAAATTCTATGGGAATAACGTGTTCCAATCTGACCTTTGACCCTGACTGTGTCTCTGGGTTCTGTCCCATGGTCAATACTAATTTTTTTGTCTCAAACCCCCCTCTTTACTGAAATACAGGAAAGTGGATGGACAGGCAGCTGTTTACAGACCAAAATAAACTGAAAAATAATCTTGCAACCTTCCAATATTTTATGAGATAATCCCATTCTATGTGGTTTTAGGATAGTAGGCTGGCAGCACTCAGAGAGCAGCTTTAGTTGATCTGAGGTGGTATTATTGAGTCATACTGAATGAACAGTAAGTACTGACTGAATGAACAGTAAGTAGTTCCACCAGCCACATCACTCTCTGAGTCTGTCTGACAACCAACCAGTTCTATGACTGTACTGTATAACTGTATTTAAAAAAAAAATGTATGTACAGTATCAGTTCTTCAGTTTTGTTTAGTAGTGACTCACAAGGTGCCCAAGCAGTGAGTCACAAAAAAAAACACTTGACCAAGTTGGGGTCAATAAAGTACTACTCGACTCTTCTCTATTCTCTGCAGCTGTAACGGCTTTCTTTATGTGAAGGAGAGTCGGACCAAAATGCGGCGTGGCTATTTAGATTCATGTTTAATAAAACAAAGGAAACACGAATCAATACAAAAACAATAAACGTAACGTGAAAACCGAAACAGCCTAAACTGGTGCAAACTAACACAAGAACAGGAACAATCACCCACAAAACCCAACACCAAACAGGCTACCTAAATATGGTTCCCAATCAGAGACAATGACTAACACCTGCCTCTGATTGAGAACCATATCAGGCCAAACACAGAAACAGACAAACTAGACATGTAACACAGAATGCCCACTCAGCTCACACCCTGACCAACCAAAACATAGAAACATACAAAGCAAACTATGGTCAGGGTGTGATAGTATCCCCCCCCCAAGGTGCGGACTCCGGCCGCAAAACCTGAACCTATTGGGGAGGGTCTGGGTGGGCATCTGTCCGCGGTGGCGGCTCTGGTGCTGGACGTGGCCCCCACTTCACCATAGTTTTAGTCCCCCACCTTGTCCGCTTCCGTGGTCTCCGAACCACGGCGACCCTACTTAATGACCTCACTGGACAGAGGTGCAGCTGCTCGGGACAGAGGTGCAGAGGGGCTCTGGCGGCTCTGGGCAGAGGGGCTCTGGCGGCTCTGGGCAGAGGGGCTCTGGCGGCTCTGGGCAGAGGGGCTCTGGCGGCTCTGGGCAGAGGGGCTCCGGCAGCGCCGGACAGGGGGGCTCCGGCAGCGCCGGACAGGGGGTTCTTCAGACTCCGGCAGCGCCGGACGGGCGGGATACTCCGGCAGCGGCACCGGACGGGCGGGAGGCTCCAGCAGCGGCGCCGGACAGGCGGGAGGCTCCGGCAGCGGCGCCGGACAGGCGGGAGGCTCCGGCAGCGGCGCTGGACAGGCGGGAGGCTCCGGCCGCGCTGGAGAGGAGGAAGGCTCCGGCAGCGCTGGAGAGACGGGAGCACCTGTACGGATGAGCCGGAGAGACAGCCTGGTGCGGGGGGCTGCCACCGGATGGCTGGTGCGTGGAGGTGGTGACGGATAGACCAGACCGTGCAGGCGCACTGGAGCTCTTGAGCACCGAGCCTGCCCAACCCTACATGGTCGCATGCTCCCGGTCGCCCTGCCAGTGCGGCGAGGTGGAATAGCCCGCACTGGGCTATGCAGGCGAACCGGGGACACCATGCGCAAGGCTGGTGCCATGTAAGCCGGCCCAAGGAGACGCACTGGGGACCAGATGCTTAGAGCCGGCTTCATGGCACTTGGCTCGATGCCCACTCTAGCCCGGCCGATACGCGGAGCTGGAATGTACCGCACCGGGCTATGCACCCACACTGGGGACACCCTGCATTTCACAGCATAACACGGTGCCTGCCCGGTCTCTCTAGGTTCCGGTAACCACAGGAAGTTGACGCAGGTCTCCTACCTGGCTTCGCCATACTTCCTGTGGGGCTGACTCTCGGGCTTCCATCCACGCCGCCGTGCTGCCTCCTCATACCAGCGCCTCTCCGCCTTCTCCGCCTCCAGCTCTTCCTTGGGGCGGCGATATTCTCCAGGCTGTACCCAGGGTCCTTTACTGTCCAACTCATCCTCCCATGTCCAATCTTCCAAATAATGCAGCCTCTCCCACTGCTGCTGCTGCTGCTTGTTGTCACGCCGCTTGGTCCTGTTGTGGTGGGTGATTCTGTAACGGCTTTCTTTATGTGAAGGAGAGTCGGACCAAAATGCAGCGTGGCTATTTAGATTCATGTTTAATAAAACAAAGGAAACACGAATCAATACAAAAACGTAACGTGAAAACCGAAACAGCCTAAACTGGTGCAAACTAACACAGGAACAGGAACAATCACCCACAAAACCCAACACCAAACAGGCTACCTAAATATGGTTCCCAATCAGAGACAATGACTAACACCTGCCTCTGATTGAGAACCATATCAGGCCAAACACAGAAACAAACAAACTAGACATGTAACATGGAATGCCCACTCAGCTCACACCCTGACCAACCAAAACATAGAAACATACAAAGCAAACTATGGTCAGGGTGTGACAGCAGCTCCTTCGCTTAATTCAATAGTGACTCACTTTGAAAACTTCTGCACGAGGATGAGATAATTCATCAATATACACTGAACAAAAATATAAACACAACATAAGTCGCTCTGGATAAGAGCGTCTGCTAAATGACTTAAATGTAAATGTAATGTAACATGTAAAGTGTTGGTCCCATGTTTCATGAGCTGAAAACAAAAATCCCAGAAATCTTCAATACGCACAAATAACAAATCTCCCACAAATTTGTTTACATCCCTGTTAGTGAGCATTTATCCTTTGCCAAGGTGCTGAGGAGTATTTTTGTCTGTCATGAAGCCCTTTTGTGGGGAAAAACAAATTCTGATTGGCTGGGCCTGGCTCTCCAGTGGGTGGGCCTATGCCCTCCCTGGCCCACCCATGTCTGCACCCCTGCCCAATCATGTGAAATCCATAGATTAGGTCCTAAATCATTAATTTAAATATACTTTTTCCTTATATGAACTGTAACTCAGTAAAATCTTTGAAATTGTTGCATGTACATTTATATTTTTGTTCAGTATAGTTCTAGGAACTGGACAGAAACTTCCAGCCGTGATTTATGCCCGGTGCTCCAAGGTTAAAGCCAAGACTGTCTGAGTTGGGACGGGAGTCTTCATATTTAGACATTTTAATTGAATGGCTTTTACATTCATTCACCTCTGAAATAAATCTCATTTTGGGATGAAAGCTAAGTAGCGAAGCTTGTCTGAATCCGCTGAATGCTGTCTGAGATTTAATTGCCTTTCTAAATCACAATAATGTGTCCAAATGGTACCCTTTTCTCTAAATAGTGCACTATATATGAAATAGGGTACCATTTGGGATGTAGACAATGCCTTTAACAAAGCCATCTGGTTAGCCTATTTTTTCAGTTATAGTAGCAGCAGCAGCTATAGTAAACTGATTATACAAGATGCTGATTTCTGGTTAATCCCTTTTATGTAGGTCGCCTGGCTGAACTCTGGAGCAGTTCATTTATGAGTCACTTCTTCATGAAGCATTGGAAACAGCTCTCCCACTTCTCACCCTTCTCCTCTCACACTACCAGTACCAGTCCTTCAACAGCAAATCCTAATGGTTAATGACCTCATTACTCAAGAACCTTTTATAAAGACGTATCTCAAAGTCAGAGGAAGAGGGTCTTATACTGGCTGACACCAGACATCAGCCAGAGTCTGCTGCTTAAGCCAGGCAAAGAGGGTCTGCCAATGTCAGGCACAGGAGGTTGTTGGCACCTTAGTTGGGGAGAACAGGTTCGTGGTAATAACTGGAGCAGAATCAGTGGAATGGTATCAAACACATCAAACACATGGTTTTCAGGTGTTTGATGCCATTCCATTTGCCCTGTTCTGTACATTATTATTATTTAATTTAACCTTTATTTAACTAGGCAAGTCAGTTAAGAACACATTCTTATTTACAATGACGGTCTACCCCGGCCAAACCCGGGCCAATTTTGCACCGCCCTATGGGACTCCCAATCACAGCCAGTTGTGATACAGCCTGGAATCGAACCAGGGTGTCTGTAGTGACACCTCTAGCACTGAGGTACAGTGCCTTAGACTGCTGCGCCACTCGGGAGCTCCAGCAGCCTCCGCTGATGTCAGAGTGTGCTGTACGTGTCTAGGAGATGAGTTTGCTGTACTCTTAGAAAATGGTGCTATCTAGAACCTAAAAGGGTTATTCAGCTTTCCCTATTAGAGAACCATGTTTGGTTCCAGTTAGAACCCTTTTTGTTTCCAGGTAGAACCCTTTTGGGTTCTATGTAGAACCCAAATGTGTTCTACCTGGAACCCAAAAAGGTTCTACCTGGAACTAAAATGTGTTCTTTAAAGGGTTATCCTATGTGGACTGCCAAAGAACCCTTTTAGGTTCTACATAGCACAATTTTTTCTAAAAGTGTCGCTAGGTCAATTTGGATCTGTGGGATGAGTCTATGGGATAAGCTTCAGTAACTAGGACAGTAACTTGTTACATCACAGTGAGTCTGCCTCTTAAGATCTATGGGATGAGTCTTTTCTCTGCTAGCTAGGACAGTAACTGTTTACAGCACAGTGGGTCTGTGTCTTAAGATCTATGGGATGAGTCTTTTCTCTGCTATCTAGGACAGTAACTTGTTACATCACAGTGAGTCTGACTCTTAAGATCTATGGGATGAGTCTTTTCTCTGCTAGCTAGGACAGTAACTTTACAGCACAGTGAGTCTGTCTCTTAAGATCTATGGGATGAGTCTTTTCTCTGCTAGCTAGGACAGTAACTGTTTACAGCACAGTGGGTATGTCTCTTAAGATCTATGGGATGAGTATTTTCTCTGCTATCTAGGACAGTAACTTGTTACATCACAGTGAGTCTGACTCTTAAGATCTATGGGATGAGTCTTTTCTCTGCTAGCTAGGACAGTAACTTTACAGCACAGTGAGTCTGTCTCTTAAGATCTATGGGATGAGTCTTTTCTCTGCTAGCTAGGACAGTAACTGTTTACAGCACAGTGGGTATGTCTCTTAAGATCTATGGGATGAGTCTTTTCTCTGCTATCTAGGACAGTAACTTGTTACATCACAGTGAGTCTGCCTCTTAAGATCTATGGGATGAGTCTTTTCTCTGCTAGCTAGGACAGTAACTGTTTACAGCACAGTGGGTCTGTGTCTTAAGATCTATGGGATGAGTCTTTTCTCTGCTATCTAGGACAGTAACTTGTTACATCACAGTGAGTCTGACTCTTAAGATCTATGGGATGAGTCTTTTCTCTGCTAGCTAGGACAGTAACTTTACAGCACAGTGAGTCTGTCTCTTAAGATCTATGGGATGAGTCTTTTCTCTGCTAACTAGGACAGTAACTGTTTACAGCACAGTGGGTATGTCTCTTAAGATCTATGGGATGAGTCTTTTCTCTGCTATCTAGGACAGTAACTTGTTACATCACAGTGAGTCTGACTCTTAAGATCTATGGGATGAGTCTTTTCTCTGCTAGCTAGGACAGTAACTTTACAGCACAGTGAGTCTGTCTCTTAAGATCTATGGGATGAGTCTTTTCTCTGCTAGCTAGGACAGTAACTGTTTACAGCACAGTGGGTATGTCTCTTAAGATCTATGGGATGAGTATTTTCTCTGCTATCTAGGACAGTAACTTGTTACATCACAGTGAGTCTGACTCTTAAGATCTATGGGATGAGTCTTTTCTCTGCTAGCTAGGACAGTAACTTTACAGCACAGTGAGTCTGTCTCTTAAGATCTATGGGATGAGTCTTTTCTCTGCTAGCTAGGACAGTAACTGTTTACAGCACAGTGGGTATGTCTCTTAAGATCTATGGGATGAGTCTTTTCTCTGCTATCTAGGACAGTAACTTGTTACATCACAGTGAGTCTGCCTCTTAAGATCTATGGGATGAGTCTTTTCTCTGCTAGCTAGGACAGTAACTGTTTACAGCACAGTGGGTCTGTGTCTTAAGATCTATGGGATGAGTCTTTTCTCTGCTATCTAGGACAGTAACTTGTTACATCACAGTGAGTCTGACTCTTAAGATCTATGGGATGAGTCTTTTCTCTGCTAGCTAGGACAGTAACTTTACAGCACAGTGAGTCTGTCTCTTAAGATCTATGGGATGAGTCTTTTCTCTGCTAACTAGGACAGTAACTGTTTACAGCACAGTGGGTATGTCTCTTAAGATCTATGGAATGAGTCTTTTCTCTGCTATCTAGGACAGTAACTTGTTACATCACAGTGAGTCTGACTCTTAAGATCTATGGGATGAGTCTTTTCTCTGCTAGCTAGGACAGTAACTTTACAGCACAGTGAGTCTGTCTCTTAAGATCTATGGGATGAGTCTTTTCTCTGCTAGCTAGGACAGTAACTGTTTACAGCACAGTGGGTATGTGTCTTAAGATCTATGGGATGAGTCTTTTCTCTGCTAGCTAGGACAGTAACTTTACAGCACAGTGAGTCTGTCTCTTAAGATCTATGGGATGAGTCTTTTCTCTGCTAGCTAGGACAGTAACTGTTTACAGCACAGTGGGTATGTCTCTTAAGATCTATGGGATGAGTCTTTTCTCTGCTAGCTAGGACAGTAACTGTTTACAGCACAGTGGGTATGTGCCTTAAGATCTATGGGATGAGTCTTTTCTCTGCTAGCTAAGACAGTAACTGTTTACAGCACAGTGGGTATGTGTCTTAAGATCTATGGGATGAGTCTTTTCTCTGCTAGGTAGGACAGTAACTGTTTACAGCACAGTGGGTATGTGCCTTAAGATCTATGGGATGAGTCTTTTCTCTGCTAGCTAGGACAGTAACTGTTTACAGCACAGTGGGTATGTGCCTTAAGATCTATGGGATGAGTCTTTTCTCTGCTAGCTAAGACAGTAACTGTTTACAGCACAGTGGGTATGTGTCTTAAGATCTATGGGATGAGTCTTTTCTCTGCTATCTAGGACAGTAACTTGTTACATCACAGTGAGTCTGACTCTTAAGATCTATGGGATGAGTCTTTTCTCTGCTAGCTAGGACAGTAACTTTACAGCACAGTGAGTCTGTCTCTTAAGATCTATGGGATGAGTCTTTTCTCTGCTAGCTAGGACAGTAACTGTTTACAGCACAGTGGGTATGTCTCTTAAGATCTATGGGATGAGTCTTTTCTCTGCTATCTAGGACAGTAACTTGTTACATCACAGTGAGTCTGACTCTTAAGATCTATGGGATGAGTCTTTTCTCTGCTAGCTAGGACAGTAACTTTACAGCACAGTGAGTCTGTCTCTTAAGATCTATGGGATGAGTCTTTTCTCTGCTAGCTAGGACAGTAACTGTTTACAGCACAGTGGGTATGTCTCTTAAGATCTATGGGATGAGTCTTTTCTCTGCTATCTAGGACAGTAACTTGTTACATCACAGTGAGTCTGCCTCTTAAGATCTATGGGATGAGTCTTTTCTCTGCTAGCTAGGACAGTAACTGTTTACAGCACAGTGGGTCTGTGTCTTAAGATCTATGGGATGAGTCTTTTCTCTGCTATCTAGGACAGTAACTTGTTACATCACAGTGAGTCTGACTCTTAAGATCTATGGGATGAGTCTTTTCTCTGCTAGCTAGGACAGTAACTTTACAGCACAGTGAGTCTGTCTCTTAAGATCTATGGGATGAGTCTTTTCTCTGCTAACTAGGACAGTAACTGTTTACAGCACAGTGGGTATGTCTCTTAAGATCTATGGGATGAGTCTTTTCTCTGCTATCTAGGACAGTAACTTGTTACATCACAGTGAGTCTGACTCTTAAGATCTATGGGATGAGTCTTTTCTCTGCTAGCTAGGACAGTAACTTTACAGCACAGTGAGTCTGTCTCTTAAGATCTATGGGATGAGTCTTTTCTCTGCTAGCTAGGACAGTAACTGTTTACAGCACAGTGGGTATGTGTCTTAAGATCTATGGGATGAGTCTTTTCTCTGCTAGCTAGGACAGTAACTTTACAGCACAGTGAGTCTGTCTCTTAAGATCTATGGGATGAGTCTTTTCTCTGCTAGCTAGGACAGTAACTGTTTACAGCACAGTGGGTATGTGTCTTAAGATCTATGGGATGAGTCTTTTCTCTGCTAGCTAGGACAGTAACTGTTTACAGCACAGTGGGTATGTGTCTTAAGATCTATGGGATGAGTCTTTTTTCTGCTAGGTAGGACAGTAACTGTTTACAGCACAGTGGGTATGTGCCTTAAGATCTATGGGATGAGTCTTTTCTCTGCTAGCTAGGACAGTAACTGTTTACAGCACAGTGGGTATGTGTCTTAAGATCTATGGGATGAGTCTTTTCTCTGCTAGCTAGGACAGTAACTGTTTACAGCACAGTGGGTATGTGTCTTAAGATCTATGGGATGAGTCTTTTTTCTGCTAGGTAGGACAGTAACTGTTTACAGCACAGTGGGTATGTGCCTTAAGCTCTATGGGATGAGTCTTTTCTCTGCTAGCTAAGACAGTAACTGTTTACAGCACAGTGGGTCTGTGTCTGTCTCTTAGGATCTGCAGTGATGCAGTTGCCAGCCGGGCTACAAAGCTGTACTGTACATAGACATCTCATTGAGTACAATGACGTCAAAAATATTTTCTGCTGGAAAACTTCCATATCTAATTTTGTACCCTAATTTTGTACCCTTATTCAGGTGAGAAGTAGATACATTGTAGTGCAGTCAACTATTTAGGCAGAGTGTCAGCTCTTGGTGCAGCTGGGTCTCTGGGGCGGCAGGGTAGCCTAGTGGTTAGAGCGTTGGACTAGTAACCGCAAGGTTGTGAGTTCAAACCCCCGAGCCGACAAGGTACAAATCTGTCGTTCTGCCCCTGAACAGGCAGTTAACCCACTGTTCCCAGGCTGTCATTGAAAAATAAGAATGTGTTCTTAACTGACTTGCCTGGTTAAAAAATAAAAAAAAAAAGGTAAAAAAATTAACTTGTAAGTCGCTCTGGATAAGAGCGTCTGCTAAGTGACTTAAATGTAAATGTCTCTCTCCCTCCCTGGAGACCTGTAGTGCACTAGTGCTCTCTGCTGCCTGATTCTAGATACTACTGAACATAGGCCATATAATTTCTCATGCTTTAAAATACTGTACATTGACTCTCATTCTAAGTCATAGGTGTTTTTAGCGATTCTTTATATTCTATCTATTCTTTTTTGTATAAATACACACATTACATGAAGCTTCCCATACTGATGGTATTAGATGAGGCCAGTCCAGTGAAGATAATGGGCTACCACTAGGTGAGAAAGCACATAGAAGGGATGAACACCCTTCCCCCTTCCCATTACTGAAGCCTCAGGGGTTTACTGTAGAGGTCAGGGGATGTGGAAAGGATGAACCCTCTTCCTCTTATCATAAAACAGGGTTGGTTAGGAGAGAGTCAAACCTGTCCTAAAAGGGGGTTGGGTATTTATTTTACCTTTATTTTAGCAGGGAGTCACCATTGAGACCAGTGTCTCTTTTTCAAGGCAGCCCTGCATATACAATTTTATAGAACAACATTCAATACAACATAAAGTCAAATACAGCATGATACAAATTGCACAAATAACATAAATATACAGTGCATTCAGAAAGTATTCAGACCTCTTGACTTTTTCCACATTTTGTTACATTACAGCCTTATTTTAAAATGGATCAAATAAAAAATGTTCCTCATCAATCTACACACAATACCCCATAATGACAAAGCAAAAACTGTTTATTTTTTATTTATGCAAATCTATTAAAAAGAAAAAACAGAAATAGCTTATTTCCATAAGTATTCAGACCCTTTGTTATGAGACTGGAAATAGAGCTCAGGTGCACCGTCCAACTGGCGACCATGTCAGCATGCATGCGCCCGGTCCGCCAGAGGAGTCGCTACAGCCCGATGGGACAAGGACATCCCGGCCGGCCAAACTCTCCCCTAACCCGAACTACACTGGGCCAATTGTGCGCCGCCTCAATTGTGTGACACAGCCCAGGGTTTGTAGTGACACCTCTAGCACTGCAATGCAGTGCCTGAGAAAGCTACGCCACTCGGGAGGCCCCCTTAAGATGTTTCTACAACTTGATTGAAGTCCACCTGTAGTAAATTCAATTGATTGGACATGATTTGGAATGGGACACACCTGTGTCCCACAGTTGACAGTGCATGTCAGAGCAAAAACCAAGCCATGAATTGTTCGTAGAGCTCCGAGACAGGATTGTGTTGAGGCACAGATCTGGGGAATAGTACCAAAAAAATGTCTGCAGCATTGAAGCTCCCCAAGAACAAAGTGGCCTCCCTCATTCTTAAATGGAAGAAGTTTGGAATCACCAAGAGTCTTCCTAGACTTGGCCGCCCGGCCAAACTGAGCAATCAGGGGAGAAGGGCCTTGGTCTAAGGCACTGCATCGCAGTGGTAGAGGCGTCACTACAGACCTGAGTTCGATCCCGGGCTGTATCACAACCGGCCGAGATCGGGAGTCCCATAAGGCGGCGCACGTTTGGCCCAGCATTGTCTGAGTTAAAGCTTAAATAAAAAATGTCATCCAGGGGTTTAAAAGTAAAGGCAGCTGCACTTTGATAAATAGTATCACCATAATCATTAACAGCTAGCAAGGTTGATTGCACAAGCTGCTTCCTGCTGACTAGAGAGAGACACGATCTGTTTGTGTAAAAAAACTCACATTAGTTTCTTAACAAGCTCATTCATATTTTTTTTAAACAAATCATTGTCAATCCAAATGCCAAGGTGTTTGTAATGCAGAGACTCTTTCGATTATAGAACCATCCAATGAGTGAAGATATAATCCATCTGAGAAAATCTTATGAGAACTTGAAAACAACATGTATTTAGTATGGCCCGTACTAAAGCACAAGTTTTAAATCAGTCAAGGTTTCCTACATAGTTGTAAAATCGGACTGTAGCCTTGTGACAGCTAGGTCAGTAGCTGGGGCAATTGCGTACATAATAGTATCATTGTAGCGATCGTTGTCCTCCTCGGATGAGGAATAGGAAGGATCAGACCAAAACTCAGTGTGGTAAGTGTCCATGTTCATTTAAATAAAAAAACTGAACACTGCAATAACCAAAAAACAACAAAGAGAGAGAGTGAATGAAACAAAACAGTTCTGTAAGGTGAAGACACACAAGACAGAAAACAACTACCCACAAACACAAGTGGGAACAGGCTACCTAAGTATGGTTCTCAATCAGAGACAATGATAGACAGCTGCCTCTGATTGGGAACCATACCAGGCCAAACACAGAAATACAAAACATAGAACCAAAACATAGAATGCCCACCCCAACTCACGCCCTAACCAAACCAAAAATAGAGACATAGAAAAGGAACTAAGGTCAGGACGTGACAGTACCCCCCCCCGAAGGTGCGGACTCCGGCCGCAAAACCTGAACCTATAGGGGATGGTCTGGGTGGGCATTTCACCGCGGTGGTGGCTCTGGTGCGGGACGTAGACACCACTCCACCTTAGTCTTGTCCCACTTATGTGGCGCCTCTGGAGTTAATTTAAATAAATAAACTGAACACTGCAATAACCAATAAATAACAAAGAGAGAGAGAGAGAGTGAACGAAACAAAACAGTTCTGTAAGGTGAAGACACAAAACAGAAAACAACTACCCACAAACACAGGTGGGAACAGGCTACCTAAGTATTGTTCTTAATCAGAGACAACGATAGACAGCTGCCTCTGATTGAGAACCATACCAGGCCAAACACAGAAATACAAAACATAGAACAAAAACATAGAATGCCCACCCCAACTCACGCCCTGACCAAACCGAAAATAGAGACATAAAAACGGAATTAAGGTCAGGACGTGACAATCATATAGATGAAATGTACAACTTTTAACAGATTGACCAATAGCATTTGTATAAATAGTGAAAAGAACAGGTTCTAGAATCAACCCCTGCGGAACACCGTTACTTCAAGAAATTCTGACATAACCACATCAATCACGATGGCCTGAGTTCTGTCAATCATGAAACCAAGAGAAGGCGTTAGAGCCCAGGCCAATCGAGTACAACTTGTTCATTAAAATGGCATGATCAAAGAATCAAATGCTTTTGTTTGTCCACAAACAAGGCAGCACAATTCATTTTAGCATCTAAAGCATTCACAAAATGATTAACAACTCATGTGGTTGCTGTGTTAGTGCTGTGCCCTGGACTAAACCCAAATTGATTTATATTCAAAATGCTATGCTCAGATAAAAAAGAGCTAAGTTGTTTATTTACCAAGGATTCAAGAATCTTAGCTAGACATGGAAGCCTGGAAATGGGACAATAATTATCAAGATCACTGCTATCCCTGCCCTTGTGGAGTGGCAGCATATAAGCTGTTTTCCATACTTTTGAAATATCTATGGGTTAATGAGCCATCAATGAGGGGGCAGCACACTTGAGCAGACCCGGCTCCAATTGGTCAGTTCCTGTGGATTTCTTGGTATTTATAGCAAGCAAGGCATCAATGACTTATATTTCTGTGAATTGCTGAAATGCAAAAGCTTGACTACCATTTAACGAGTCAATCTACAAAATTTCAGAATTTGCATTTTGCCCACAGTCCCCGCCGTTCAATGAGATGTTGTTGAATCTGTTTTTTAAAGATAATTTTACTGTTTGCTTGAGTAATTGGAAATGGAAGGGAGTCTCATGCGATCATGGCTCTCTAAAAAATGGTGCGTAGCTGTGACTTGGGGACTGTGAAGAGACCCCTGGTGGCATGTCTTGTGGGGTATGTATGGATGTCTGAGCTGAAGGTTAATTGATTATGCAGGCAATCTGGAATTTTCATCACAGTAATATTTCTCATAAAAACTAGGAGAAGCAGTTACTCTCTTGTCAACCCTCAAACAGGAAAGGCTGGCATACATGTTGTTGATGTAAGTTAGGTATGTGCAGTTAAGTCCAAGGCATGGTGCTCTGTTTTGAGCCAGCTGCTGCTTTGCTATGTCATTCTTTGCTGCACTATATTACCGGACAGTAATCAAGATGGGACAACACCAGAGCCTGAACAACTAGTACAGTGGATTTGTGTCAAAAATGCAGAACAGCTTCCTACTTGTTAGATATTACTGCACTGTCAGCACTGTCAGCATTTCGCTACACTTGCAATAACATCTGCTAAACACATGTATGTGACCAATAAAATTTGATTTGATTTGATTCAACTTGCTCATTGATTACACCTTTTATTTACAACTCCAGTTGAGGTTCAGGTCTTAGATAATGTTTTGAACCAAATACAATGCTTTTAGTTTTAGACGTATTTAAGAACAGCTTATTAATCACCCATTCTGATACTGACTGTAACTCCTTATGTAGAATTTCAGTGAGCTCACTGGCTTTGGGTGCTGACATGTAGAGTGTGGAATCATCCGCATACATAGTCATTATAGCTTTGTGTAAGACCAGTGGCAAATCATTTAGAGAAACGAAGATCAATAACGGGTCCAAGGCAACTGCCCTGAGGGACACTGCACTGTACATATCTGATGTTTAGTGCTGAGCGATTAGTGATTTTTGAGGTCGGGTCGGTTTCGTTTCTATTATTAAAAAATAATAACGGTTTTCTATTTCGTACATTAATGCATTATGCATCATGTGGGTTGAATGCTGTAACAACACAGAAAAATTATTATTTTATTTAACCTTTATTTAACTAGGCAAGTCAGTTAAGAACAAATTCTTATTTACAATGACGACCTACCAAAAGGCCTCCTGCGGGGACGGGGGCCTGGGATTAAAAAAAAAAAATAAAATATAAATATCCTCTATAAATATAGGACAAAAACACATCACAACAAGAGACAACACAACACTACATAAAGAGAGACCTGAGACAACAACACACCAAGGCAGCAACACATGACAACGAAGCATGGTAGCAACACAACATGACAACAACATGGTAGCAGCACAAACATGGTACAAACATTATTGGGCACAGACAACAGCACAAAGGGCAAGAAGGTAGAGACAGCCATACATCACACAAAGCACCCACAACGTCAGTAAGAGTGTCCATGATTGTGTCTTTGAATGAAGAGATTGAGATAAAACTGTCCAGTTTGAGTGTTTGTTGCAGCTCGTTCCAGTCGCTATCTGCAGCGAACTGAAAAGATGATCGACCCAGGGATGTTTGTGCTTCAGGACCTTTAACAGAATGTGACTGGCAGAACGGGTGTTGTATGTGGTGGAGGGCTGCAGTAGATATCTCAGATAGGGGGGAGTGAGGCCTAACTTACAGTATGAACCATCATGTATTCACATTACTTTAATAAAATATTTCAGTTGTTGTGTATATTACATTTGTTTTATTTTCTGACTTTATTATTTAATTCCAAGTATTCATCTCATCTCTATAGAGCTGCTGCGTATGCTATCTGACAAAATCACTATTTTAGTAGTTCTTCAAAGTAAATAAGGCATACTTTTATGGCTGCTGAATACCAACTGTCAATCACTTAGATAATGTATTTTCAGGATACCTCGCAAAGCATCTGATTTCTGTCCCTCTCGATCGGGCGTTCTCTCTTTTCTCTGTCTCTGTGTCTTCTCCACACAGACCAGACAAGTAGGTGAGTCATTTTCTATTTTATTTTATTTGACCATTTAGAATACATAAAGAAGCCACACCAGGCAACCAATACATTTACCAAAATTGACATGGATTATATAGACAAAAAGTCAAATACTTTTCCCCATTGTGGTCCTCTATTGGTTGGCTTATACAAAAAAGTAAATATGTATTATGGTCATTGTAGTTAATTACCACATTTTCTGCGCTAACCTATGTAAAATATTGGCCTGTTGGAAACTACAACTCTCAACTACGTTGCACAGTTCGGGCTGGATTTGATTTATATTCAGAGAAACTGCACATCGATCTCACAGGAAAAAAAATAACTACATGGAATTTTACCAATTTTGGTTCATTGCTCAGCACTACTGATGTTAGAGAAGCTTCCATTGAAAAACATTCTCTGGGTTCTATTGTATAAATAACTCTCCAACCACGTGACAGCAATAACATCAAAGGCTGAAATCTAACAAAACAGCTCCAACTAACAATGTGTTATCCATTTATTTTAACCAATTATCTGTTGTGCAGTACAAGTTAAGTGCCCTTCTCTATATTCCATGCTGAAAGTCGGTAGTTAACTTGTTCTCTAAAAAATAGCATTTTATTTGGTCAAACACAATTCTCTCCATCTGTTTACTAAGAACAGACAGCAAACTGATTGGGCGGCTGTTAGAGCCAGCAAAGGGTGCTTCACTGTTTAAGGGCAGTGTGCTTTACTCTTATAAATTACTTTATGCCCAACCTTTGGCACTTTGGCTTTCCTTGTTATTGCCACAATGTTATGGTCACTACAGCCAATGGAAACTAATATTGCTTTGTAGCAAAGCTCTGCAGCATTAGTGAAGATATGATCAATACAAGTAGATGTCACAGATCCAACACTGTTGGTATGCACTCTAGCTGGTTAAGTGATAACCTGGGTCATATTACAGATATTAGTCACAGTTAGAAGCTTCCTCTTGAGTGAACAGCTAGTTGCTAACCAGTCAATGTTCAGGTCCAGTGGTGACCCGTCATTCAGAGCCCCACTTGTTTTGAGCCTCACCTGAGCCAATAGTTGCGCAATTAGAGAACATTACCAACCCTTACTATCTGTATTTTCCGCTGGCAGCCCCACCACCACAGAAAGCACTGAGCGAGGCTGAAACACCTGCATTTTGGAGCTGCCTTACTCAAGAATGCAAAAAAGACACGATGTTTGGATACGGCTTTATTAACTTAATTACTTTTGTTTTGCATGTTATTTTGGCATTAATACGTGTCACATATCAGTTTGCAAACAATGTAAAAAAAAAGTGGGTTTGGGTAGGAGAGAGTCAAATCTGTCCGATTGTGATGTTTCATATTTTCAGATGAGAAGATGGGCAGTTTGTAGCATGTGCACCTGCTGTAAGTCTCTTCATCACTAGAGGGCGATGTTGCTCCAGTCTTCCACCATGTCTTTTGAAAGGAGCTCTCTGAATCCCAACAAATGTTACACTGCAATTTCACTTGATTAAATCAAAGGGACACTTGTTTGAGAATGTACTTGTTTATCGAAATTGTAATCAGAAACGAGAAAAATATATTGTGAATATATTTCCTCATTATAAAATGAAATTATTTGTATGTCTAATTTAACACTGAGTAAACACAACATTAAGAACTCCTACTCTTTCTATGACATAAACTGACCAGATGGATCCAGGTAAAAGCTATGATCTATTATTGATGTCACTTAAATCCACTTCGATCAGCGTAGACATGGATTGAGACATGGATTGTGTGTGAGCCATTCAGAGGGTGAATGGGCAAGACAAAAGATAAAAATGCCTTTCAACGGGGTATGGTAGTAGGTGCCAGGCGCAATGGTTTGTGTCAAAATCTGCAACACTGCTGGGTTTTTCACACTTTTCCTGTGTGTATCAAGAATTGTTCCACCACCCAAAGGACAACTGTGGGATGCAATGTAGTCAACACACACTCATATACACACCTGCATCCCACTGAACCTAAGCAGGGTCGATACTGGCCGGTCCCTGGACGGGAGAACAGATGCTGCTGGAAGTGGTACTGGAGTGCCAGTAGGAGGCACGATTTCCTCTGTCCCCCCCCCCCAAATAAAAAGATTCCAATGCCACAGAACTTTGCCCTGTGTAGAGTGTCGTCTTTTGTATGGGACGTTAAAAGGGTCTGGTCCTCAATCTGACCATCATGGCCACCTAATTATCTCCAGCTTCCAGTTTGCTCTTTCATCCCCCTCTCCCAGTAACTATTCCCCAGGCCGTTGCTGTATATGAGAATGTGTTCTCACTCAACTTACCTGGTAAAATAAGGGTTATAAAAATATAAACACACACATATTAGCCTCTTCACCAAGCCACCATACGACAGAGGAAAATAAAAAGAGATGGGGGAGGGCTATAGAGATACAGATGGAGAGATGAGAATAAAACAGAGGGTATTAGACATGGGTAGAAAATTACATGAGACCCCAGTCAGAGATGGAGGGGAAAGGCTGCCGCTCTCCATCTACAGACCCTCCTCTCCTCTTCTCTTCCTTATTCACCATCAGTGAGAATGCTCGCTCAAGCTGACTGGAGCATGAAGAAGCCAATCAGGAGCCTGCCTCCCTGCTTTGTCATCAGCCTATGATTGAGGAACAGTTGGCTCTTCATTTGGAAGGCAGATAAAATGCCAGGTCTGGATCTAGAAAGCAGCCTCTGGGGAAAACTGAAGCTCTGCGTAGCCTCATTATGGATTTAAGGAAAACTCTTTAAGCCTTGGGCAAAAACATTTCAATTCCTCATCAAGGCTAAGAGAGGAGAACAATAAGAAGGGGTTTTTAACATGTCTGCTATGGTGTGGTTGTTTTCTATCTAGTGGGAATGTAACCCCCATTAATCCATCTCTAGTGCTGGTGCTTCAATCCATCGTTACTATTTTTTGTAAATTCGTCAAGTGGTGCTTGTTGGAATATTAAACCTCCATGTATGATAATTTGTACCTACATGGATTTGAAGACTCGGAGGCGGTGAGTAAGGGGTTGTGGTGGAGGGCTAGATGGTGTAAGCAGTGTTAATTGCCTGTGCCGTGCTGTTATTTTCTCATTGTGTGTATGTGTGTGTGTGTCTGAGAAGAGAGAGAGAGAGAGAGAGAGAGAGGTGCCTGGGTATTGACAACACCATACAACGGACACTGGTTGAACATGCAAACACACACACAAAATGCACTCAAACACACACAAGGGGTCGGAGGAGGGTGGAGACTAGTGTGTATAAGAGAAGGTGTGTGGATCATGGGGGGGGGTGGTGGAGAGGGATGCATGTGTCTCTGAATGGTTCTTCGTGTGGTTCTCGTTCTCTGTATGGTTCTCTTTGTGATTCTCCAAGGCTAATGTTGTTTTCTGGTGCCACTGAAGGAGAACAAGCTAGATGAACCCTTCATTACTTTGTTCTATATTATTGAACATCCACTGATCCTGTCATACAGGACTCTCTCTATACCATCTACCATGTCTTTGGATGACTGATTAGCCAATACACGCTGTAACTCTGTGTGTGTGAGTGTGTGTGTGTTTAGCCTGCGGAGCAGAGCCTTAGACCTTCCCTTTAAGGTTGTGATTGCTTAATGTATCATTATGTAGCTCCTTGGAACAGAGAGCTGCAAGTATTTTGTATCTCGTTTAAAGGGACAGTGTCCCACCATTTTCCTTCTCTCACTCTGTTGTTTTCTCCTTTCACTCTTTCTCTCAGATGAAAGCATGTATAGTACAATCAACACACACATAGGGATGCAGATGATCAGAGAACCATGAAGTCCAAAATACAGAGCAGTACCACAATCCTATCAATACACAGTGCTAGGTCTTCATACACACAACCATTATACTCAATTACTATGGAGCAACCCATCTTTATATTTGATGTGTGATGGAAATCAACAAGAGAAAAACGTTTTTGGGCTGGGTAGGGAGTGAAGTGAGGGAGAGGTGAGTGAAGGGAGATAGAAAGTAGTTAAGGGAGGGAGAGAGTAGTGAAGGGAGGGAGAGAGAAGTGAAGGGAGAGAGAGAGTAGTGAAGGGAGGGAGAGAGGAGTGAAGGGAGGGAGATGGTAGTGAAGGGAGGGAGAGAGAGAGGAGTGAAGGGAGGAAGAGGGGAGTGAAGGCAAAGAGAGGGGAGGGAGAGAGAGTAGTGAAGGGAGGGAGAGAGAAGTGAAGGGAGAGAGAGTAGTGAAGGGAGGGAGAGGAGTGAAGGGAGAGAGAGAGGAGTGAAGGGAGGAAGAGGGGAGAGAGAGGGGAGTGAAGGGAGAGAGAAAGTAGTTAAGGGAGAGAGAGAGTGGTGAAGGGAGGGAGAGGGGAGTGAAGGGGGAGAGGAGAGAGAGGGGGAGGGAGAGAGAGTAGTGAAGGGAGGGAGAGAGGAGTGAAGGGAGAGAGAGTAGTGAAGGGAGGGAGAGGAGTGAAGGGAGAGAGAGTAGTGAAGAGAGGGAGAGAAGAGTGAAGGGAGAGAGAGTGGTGAAGGGAGGGAGAGAGGAGTGAAGGAAAAGAGAGATTAGTGAAGGGAGGGAGAGAAGAGTAAAGGGAGGGAGAGGGGAGTGAAAGGAGGGAGAGGGGAGGGGAGTGAAGAGAGGGAGGGAGGATTGAAGGGAGGGAGAGAGGAGTGAAGGGAGGGAGATTGTAGTGAATGGATGAAGAGAGAGGAGTGAAGGAAGGGAGCGGGGGAGGGAGGGGAGTGACGAGAGGGAGAGAGGAGTGAGGGGAGGGAGGGAGAGAGAGAGGGGGAGAAGGGAGTGAAGGGAGGGTAGGGGAGGAAAGGGAGGGAGGGAGGGAGGGAGGGAGGGGAGGGAGGGAGGGAGGGAGGGAGGGAGGGAGAGTTGTGAAGGGAGGGAGAGAGGAGTGAAGGAAAATAGAGATTAGTGAAGGGAGGGAGGGGGGAGGGGAGTGAAGGGAGGGAGAGAGAGAGGAGTGAAGGGAGGGAGAGGGGAGTGTAGATTCACACTGAGCAGGGATCTCTCGTGCTTTTTCACACTCTCCCTCGATCTGTCTTCCTGTAGATTGGTGAAACTAAACTGATATTCTTTTCATCACATTGTCAAAAACTTACACTGTAATTTCACTATTATTACACGGTCATAATCTTTTTCTATTTCCAATACATTTCTCTTTCTGTATGTTCTGGTTAATTTGTGGGGACCACATCCAATAGGTTCATCAAGACCTGGACAAATCGGTAACACTTTATTTGGATAGTCCATCTGTAGATGCTCTTGAGCAGAGATGGACAACTTTGATTGGGGTGGGGGCCACAAAAAAACGCAACTCATGATGAGGGGCCGCAGTTCTACACATTTTGCCATGGGGTGTAGAGAAAATGTTGCTGTTTAAAGCAGGTTTGCTGCAATTCTAATCATTTTGCCATGGGGCGGAGAGGAAAATGAGCTGTTTTACAGCACATTTTGTGCAATTCATAGCATTCTGCCATAGGGTGGAGAGAACTATTTGCAGGTTTTATATATAATATAATATCTGAGTGAGGAGACTGACTAACACAATCAGTGCAGTAATTTGAGGTTAGGTAGCTGATTTTACCAATCAAAAGATGTTTGGCTGACATGGGCTTATTGAGTTACTATCAATGACTGACATAACAAGAGAAAAACTGCTCATAAACAACCAAATGTTGAATTACCCCTTGTGCATTCTACTTTTCTAACTCGCAACAGTAAGTTGAGACCCCGACTAAATTCCCCCCAAAAATGTTGAGTTGCCCACCTCAGCTCCACTATTTACAACTAACTAGCTACTAACTCTTATCCAAACCCTCAACCCTGGCCCTGTCCTCACCCTAATCTTAACCCTTTCCCTTATTCTAAACCTAACCTTAACCCTTATTCTAAACCTAACCCTAACTGGCACCTTAGCAAGCAATTGCTTATCAACAGATAGTTTGTTGATAGTATGACCATCTGTAGAGTATTTACAGATGGACTATCCCAATAAAGTGTGACCGCTATGTCTTAGGCATTTGTTTAATCCATCTCCCCTGTAAGAGGGTGTCTTGTTGTTACTTCTTTAAGGCACCTCTGCTCCAGAATATTTCCTAATGGTCCTGTAGACTGTTATCGGTGCTTATCACTGGTCTGGAAGTGTTAGAGGCTGCCGTTTTCAGACAGTATCTTCCTAGGCGTCTCAACAGATAAGGCATGAGTGTGGCCTGATCCTTGATTGTTTCAAGCCCAGCTTTCTTGACACTCATCGATAACTTTCTCACTAGTGACCTAGTAGTGTGAGTGGCCTGGTGGTGGGAGAGGTGGCGGGTGCCTTGTGCCCACTACAAGTCATTTTAGGAATCTTTTAAAGGTGATACACTTCAGGATCTTGTTTGAATTTGTGCATTGTAATTCCAGAAAATGTCCATAATATATCTGTAGTAATAGTGTAATCATAGTGTTTCACAGTATTACTTACCCACCAGTGTTGTGATTGGCAATGATATTCGCCGGCATCTGTTGTCAAAATGGGAGAGCTGTTTTGACTTTGTGGCTGTGTTATCTAGTGGAAATCGGGTCAAGCTGTAGAAATCGTTCTGTAATTTTCCTGGTTATTGAAATTCTACACTGTTCGCTCAATTTAAGTTTATGTGAGAAAACAAGCACTGAATAGTGTAGGGAATCATTGTACCATCTAAATTGATGTGAAATATATTTTCAATAACAACAAATATTGTTTTTACAGCTGCCAATGAAGGTGCTGGTGAATGGTATGGATATTCAGTACTTTTTGAATATTGTCTTACAGTGGATTCACAAGTTCTTTACATTCCTCTGTCTTACTCAGAGGGAGGGTCATGACCACAATGATAACAGGCCATCAAACATATTTGTGTGTCCATTGTAGGATCATGGATGCTCTATCACAAGATAGAAGGGAATACTGCACAGGATCTGAGTGTTTTCCATCCTCCTGCAGTCTCCCCAAACTTCCCCTATCCCTCCCATCCTCCCGTGTATGGTTGAATCTCCCCCTCCTACTGCCAGTATAATTCAGTCTTTCCTCAATCCTTCCTTAGTCCCCCCCCCCCCCCAATTATATCGGAGTCTCCTCACCCAGTGTAACTGAGAATCTCACCCATCCTCCCCTAGTATCTCCAGTCTCCTCCATCCTCCCCTAGTGTTTCCAGTCTCCTCCACCCTCCCCTAGTATCCCCAGTCTCTCCCATCCTACCCTAGTATCCCCAGTCTCTCCCCATCCTCCCCTAGTATCCTCCAGTCTCTCCCATCCTCCCCTAGTATCCTCCAGTCTCTCCCATCCTCCCCTAGTATCCCCAGTCTCTCCCCATCCTCCCCTAGTATCCTCCAGTCTCTCCCCATCCTCCCCTAGTATCCTCCAGTCTCTCCCATCCTCCCCTAGTATCCCAGTCTCCTCCATCCTCCCCTAGTATCCCCAGTCTCTCCCATCCTACCCTAGTATCCCCAGTCTCTCCCCATCCTCCCCTAGTATCCTCCAGTCTCCTCCATCCTCCCCTAGTATCCCCAGTCTCCTCCATCCTCCCCTAGTATCCCCCAGTCTCTCCCCTCATAGTATCCCCCAGTCTCTCCCACCCTACCCTAGTATCCCCCAGTCTCCCCCATCCTCTCCTAGTATCCCCCAGTCTCTCCCACCCTACCCTAGTATCCCCCAGTCTCCCCCATCCTCTCCTAGTATCCCCCAGTCTCCCCCATCCTCACCTAGTATCCCCCAGTCTCTCCCATCCTCACCTAGTATCCCTTCAGTCTCCCCCATCCTCTCCTAGTATCCCCCGTCTCTCCCATCCTCCCCTAGTATCCCCCAATCTCTTCCATAATCCTAGGTCTCTCCCATCCTACCCTAGTATCCCCCAGTCTCTCCCCATCCTCCCCTAGTATCCCCAGTCTCTCCCATCCTCCCCTAGTATCCCCCAGTCTCTACCATCCTCCCCTAGTATCCCCCAGTCTCTCCCATCCTCCCCTAGTATCCCCCAGTCTCTCCCCATCCTCCCTAGTATCCCCCAGTCTCTCCCCATCCTCCCCTAGTATCCCCCAGTCTCTCCCATCCTCCCCTAGTATCCCCCAGTGTCTCCCATCCTCCCCTAGTATCCCCCAGTCTCCCCCATCCTCCCCTAGTATCCCCCAGTGTCTCCCATCCTCTCCTACTATCCCCCAGTCTCTCCCCATCCTCCCCTAGTATCCCCCAGTCTCTCCCATCCTCCCCTAGTATCCCCCAGTGTCTCCCATCCTCCCCTAGTATCCCCCAGTCTCCCCCATCCTCCCCTAGTATCCCCCAGTCTCCCCCATCCTCTCCTAGTATCTCCCAGTCTCCCCCATCCTCTCCTAGTATCCCCCAGTCTCTCCCACCCTACCCTAGTATCCCCCAGTTTACCCATCCCCTCATAGTATCCCCCAGTCTCTCCCACCCTACCCTAGTATCCCCCAGTCTCCCCCATCCTCTCCTAGTATCCCCCAGTCTCCCCCATCCTCACCTAGTATCCCCCAGTCTCTCCCATCCTCACCTAGTATCCCTTCAGTCTCCCCCATCCTCTCCTAGTATCCCCCGTCTCTCCCATCCTCCCCTAGTATCCCCCAATCTCTTCCATAATCCTAGGTCTCTCCCATCCTACCCTAGTATCCCCCAGTCTCTCCCCATCCTCCCCTAGTATCCCACAGTCTCTCCCCATCCTCCCATAGTATCCCCCAGTCTCTCCCATCCTCCCCTAGTATCCCCCAATCTCTCCCATCCTCCCCTAGTATCCCCCAGTCTCTCCCACCCTCCCCTAGTATCCCCCAGTCTCTCCCCATCCTCCCCTAGTATCCCCAGTCTCTCCCATCCTCCCCTAGTATCCTCCAGTCTCTCCCATTCTCCCTAGTATCCCCCAATCTCTCCCATCCTCCCCTAATATCCCCCAGTCTCTCCCATCCTCCCCTAGTATCCCCCAATCTCTTCCACCCTACCCTAGTATCCCCCAGTCTCTCCCATCCTCTCCTAGTATCCCCCAGTCTCTCCCCATCCTCCCCTAGTATCCCCCAGTCTCTCCCATCCTCCCCTAGTATCCCCCAATCTCTCCCATCCTCCCCCAGTCTCTCACATCCTACCCTAGTATCCCCCAGTCTCTCCCCATCCTCCCCTAGTATCCCCCAGTCTCTCCCCATCCTCCCCTAGTATCCCCCAGTCTCTCCCACCCTACCCTAGTATCCCCCAGTCTCTCCCATCCTCCCCTAGTATCCCCAGTCTCTCCCCATCCTCCCCTAGTATCCCCCAGTCTCTCCCATCCTCCCCTAGTATCCCCAAATCTCTCATATCCTCCCCTAGTATCCCCCAGTCTCTCCCATCCTCCCCTAGTATCCCCCAGTCTCTCCCCATCCTCCCCTAGTATCCCCCAGTCTCTCCCATCCTCCCCTAGTATCCTCCAGTCTCTCGCATCCTCCCCTAGTATCCTCCAGTCTCTCCCATCCTCCCCTAGTATCCCCCAGTCTCTCCCCATCCTCCCCTAGTATCCCCCAGTCTCTCCCATCCTCCCCTAGTATCCTCCAGTCTCTCGCATCCTCCCCTAGTATCCTCCAGTCTCTCCCATCCTCCCCTAGTATCCCCCAGTCTCTCCCCATCCTCCCCTAGTATCCCACAGTCTCTCCCATCCTCCCCTAGTATCCTCCAGTCTCTCCCATCCTCCCCTAGTATCCCCAGTCTCTCCCCATCCTCCCCTAGTATCCCCCAGTCTCTCCCATCCTCCCCTAGTATCCCCAAATCTCTCATATCCTCCCCTAGTATCCCCCAGTCTCTCCCATCCTCCCCTAGTATCCCCCAGTCTCTCCCCATCCTCCCCTAGTATCCCCCAGTCTCTCCCATCCTCCCCTAGTATCCTCCAGTCTCTCGCATCCTCCCCTAGTATCCTCCAGTCTCTCCCATCCTCCCCTAGTATCCCCCAGTCTCTCCCCATCCTCCCCTAGTATCCCCCAGTCTCTCCCATCCTCCCCTAGTATCCTCCAGTCTCTCGCATCCTCCCCTAGTATCCTCCAGTCTCTCCCATCCTCCCCTAGTATCCCCCAGTCTCTCCCCATCCTCCCCTAGTATCCCACAGTCTCTCCCATCCTCCCCTAGTATCCTCCAGTCTCTCCCATCCTCCCCTAGTATCCTCCAGTCTCTCCCATCCTCCCCTAGTATCCCCCAGTCTCTCCCCATCCTCCCCTAGTATCCCACAGTCTCTCCCATCCTCCCCTAGTATCCTCCAGTCTCTCCCATCCTCCCCTAGTATCCTCCAGTCTCTCCCATCCTCCCCTAGTATCCTCCAGTCTCTCCCATCCTCCCCTAGTATCCTCCAGTCTCTCCCCATCCTCCATCTTTCCAAATACACCAAGACAGTCGTGAAGAGGGCACGACAAAACGATTTTCCCTCTCAGGAGACTGAAAAGATTTGGCATGGGTCACCGTTTCTCTAAAGGTTCTGCAGAGGGTAGTGCGTACGACCCATTACATCACTGGGGCCAAGCTTCCTGCCGTCCATGACCTATATAATAGGCGGTGTCAGAGGAAAGCCCATAAAATTGTCAGAGACTCCAGTCACCCAAGTCATAGACTGTTTTCTCTGCTACCACATGGCAAGCGGTACCGGAGCGCCAAGTCTAGGACCAAAAGGCTCCTTAACAGCTTCTACCCCCAAGCCATAAGACTGCTGAACAATTAATAAAATGGCCACCGGACTATTTACATTGAACCCCCCCCTCTTCAATTTGTTTTGTACACTGCTGCTACTTTCTGTTTATTATTTATGCATAGTCACTTCACCCCTACCTAAATTAACAAATTACCTCAACTAACCTGTACCCCTGCACATTGACTCGGTACCGGTACCCCTTGTATATATCCTCGTTATTGTTACTTGAAATATTTTACATGTTTTACTTTAGTTTATTTGGTAAATATTTTCCTAACTCTTCTTGAACTGCACTGTAGGTTTAAGGGATTGTAAGTAAGCATTTCACGGTAAGGTCTACACTTTTTATTCGGCGCATGTGACAAATAAAGTTTGATTTGATTTGATCAGTATTGTCTCCCCATCCGCTCCAGTATTGCTGAGTTGCAGTAATGGGAAGACAGACCAGCTGGCTGCCTGGTATAATGTGTTCCAAACTGGAGTGATCAGCTGACTGAATTCCGTGAATGCTTTGGTGTAGAAAACCTTTCCCCCAGAGCTTCTTTTCTGCCAGTATAGTACCATATTAAAACCTAAATGTATGTCTGAGGAAGATAATCTTAGATGGTAGAGCTGGAGGAAGTCCTTTGTGAATTATTTATTATATTTCAGATGGGGTTGACCAAGTTATCAGATATACTGTACATTATATACATTTTGTCTTCCAAATGAATCACATCTTTTTTCAAATTCTGATACTATCATCAGTTGGATGGCAGTTAAGGAGAGGCATGTAGGTTCCAGTGTGGCACACTTGGCTTGTACCAGATGATGGGGAGGTTAGGTTGACGCTACAAGCTTGGCACAACTGTATTTGGGGAGTTTCCCCCATTCTTCTCTGCAGATCCTCTCAAGCTCTGTAAGGTTGGATGAGGTTTGTCGCTGCACAGCTATTTTCAGGTCTCTCCAGAGATGTTTGATGGGGTTTAAGTCTGGGCTCTGGCTGGGCCATTCAAGGACATTCAGAGACTTGTCCCGAAGCCACTCCTGCGTTGTCTTGTAGAAAGGTGAACTTTTGCCCCAGTCTGAGGTCCTGAGCGCTTTGGAGCAGGTTTTCATCAAGGATCTCTCTGTACTTTGCTCCGTTCATCTTTCCCTAGATCCTGACTAGTCTCCCAGTGTCTGTCGCTGAAAAACCTCCCCACAGCATGATGCTGCCCCCACTATACTTCACCGCAGGGATGGTGCCAGGTTTCCTCCAGACGTGACGCTTGGAATTCAGGCCAAAGAGTTCAATCTTGTTTCTCATGGTCCGAGAGTCCTTTAGGTGCCTTTTGGCAAACTCCAAGCCGGCTATCATGTGTCTTTTACTGAGGAGTGGCTTCCGTCTGGCCACCCTAACGTAAAGGCCTGATTAGTGGAGTGCTGCAGGGATGGTTGTCCTTCTGAAATTTTCTCCCATCTCCACAGAAGAACTCTGGAGCTCTGTCAGAGTGACCATCGGGTTCTTGGTCACCTCCCTGACCAAGGCCTTTCTCCCCCAATTGCTCAGTTTTGCCGGGCGGTCAGCTCTAGGAAGAGTCTTGGTGGTTCTAAAGTTCTTCCATTTAAGAATGAGGGAGGCGACTGTGTTCTTGGGGACCTTCAACACTGCAGAAATATTTTGGTACCCTTCCCCAGATCTGTGCCTAGGCGCAATCCTGTCTCGAAGCTCTACGGAAAATTCCTTCCACCTCATGGCCTGTTTTTTTCTCTGACATACACTGTCAACTATGGGACCTTATATAGACAGATGTGTGCTTTTCCAAATCATGTCCAATCAATTGAATTTCCCACAAGTGGACTCCAATCAACTTGTAGAAACATCTCAAGGATGATCAATTGAAACAGGATGCACTTGAGCTCAATTCCGAGTCTCATAGCAAAGGGTTTGAATACTTATGTAATTAAGGTATTTTCTCTCTCATTATGGGGAATTGGGTGTTGATTGATGAGAAAAAATAAGTTTTCCCCAGTTTAAAATAAGGCTGTAACGTAACAAAATGTGGAAAAGGACAAGGGGTCTGAATACTTTCCGAATGCACTGTATAGGCCAAAGGAAAGTTATGACTCACATGGTCATTACATCATGTGTATTACATCATGTCACAGTATGATACGTCATGTTTTCATGTCTCCACATGTCCTTTGTTGTATTTACTTCTAGGTTTCTATTACAGCCAATGGAACTGCATAGTCCACAACGTGCATACAGGAGACAGCATATGTTACTGTTCTTGACAGGTTGTAGCACGGGAAAATGATAAAGACACTGAATAATTTTGTGAGCATATGGAAGAAGAGGAGGTGGTCGTGATTGATATACGTTGCACATACAATCTTTGGTCTGTAAGCAGAGGATGATGTAACATAGACGCAGGGAGTCAGGAAGCAGGTGCAGTTAGTGCGTTACAGTTTTTTTCGATTGCTAAACGACAGTGGACACAACTGGAGTCACATGTGCAAAACTCTAACTACAGTCTGCACAGCAGCAGTTCATGTGGACCAAACTCTAGTTCGTTTTTCATTGCTTGAACACAGTTATCAAAACTCTACACACTTATCCCATGACTTTAACCACAACCTGCACAACACTGTGGATTTACAGCACTTTGTTCAAATGCTAACACACTGCTGTCAAAACTGTGAACCACACATTCAAAACGGAATAGATTTCAGCCTTGTGCCTTTCAAACACTGCTGATTGCAATTTCAGCTGAAAGGCTAAGCAGGTGTCTTGTTTTAGACTTGTTAGTGAACACACACACATATTACAGTATATATAGGTAGAGCTCAGAAAGACTCAGAAAGACTCATTTTGGAAATGGAACAAGGAAGATTTGTGGAGGGAGAAGGGTGGCAGGGAGAGGGCGGATGCGTGGAGGAAGACAAAGAAGACAAAGAGCTGTTATTTCAGATGAAATAAGGGCTACACTTATAGACCATGTCATGAACCATGGTCTCTCATTGAGAGAGGCAGGGTTGAGGGTGCAACCCAATCTGCAAAGATCCACAGTGGCATCTGTAATGCGAATTTTCCATCCATCATACAAACAGGTTAGAGTTACATCCTTACAGTAAATGAAAACATTACAGGAATCTATTTTGTATTGCAATTATAGAATATTTACACAGATATATATTACAGTAAGTTTGACTGTAAAATATATTTTTACAACAGGACCCAAAGGCTGCCCCCAACAGGAGGAAGAGGAAAAATATTTTCAGATGCGCAGGAAAATGCTATTGTTGACATGGTTGTTGTCAACAATGCAATAAAACTGCGGGAGATTCAAGATAGAGTGCTGGCTGATAATGATATATTTGAAAATGTTAATTCTGTCAGCACAACAACTATTGCTCGAGTCCTAAAGAAACACCAAGTTACAATGAAACAGTTATACACTGTACCGTTTGAGAGAAACAGTGAACGGGTAAAAGAGCAAAGATACCAATATGTCCAGGTAAGACGTCTGAGGTAACGTACACAGCTATACAAAATATTTACAGTAAAAACAACACTAGCATTTCTACAGTAAAACTGTGCACTTACTGTTTTTCAGAGAGTAATGGAGGTGGAAGCACTGGAAAGACCACATTCTTTTTTATTTATCGATGAAGCTGGATTTAACTTTGCCAAAACACGGTGCAGAGGAAGGAATATTATAGGTCAAAGGGCCACTGTGGAGGTTCCAGGCCAAAGGGGGGGAAATATCACCATGTGTGCTGCAATGGCCAATGATGGTTTGCTTCTCAACACACCACTCATTGGCCCATACAACACAGAAAGTCTTATAGCTTTCCTAGAACAGCTCTATGCTCAGCTAGTGCCAGCAGAACAGGGGGAGCCAGTAAGAAACCCCCAAGTTTTTGTCATAGTTTGCGATAACGTTGCTTTTCACCACTCTGCAGCTGTCACAGATTGGTTTGCAGCACATCACAGATTTATGGTTTTGTACCTGCCTGCATATTCACCCTTCCTCAACCCAATAGAGGAGTTTTTCTCTGCCTGGAGGTGGAAAGTGTTTGGTCACCACCCACATGACCAAATGTCTCTTTCGGAAGCCATGCGTGCCGGATGTGAGGACACGAGTCCAGAGGACTGCCAGGGATGGTTAAGGCACTCCAGAAGGTTCTTCCCCAGGTGCATGGCAAGAGAAAACATTAGATGTGATGTTGAAGAAAACCTGTGGCCTGATGCTAGAGAGAGGCAGGATTAGCCCCTCAATTATTTATTCGAATTACAGTATGTACTTTTAGTTTCTACCTTTTTTTCTCATTACTGTAATTCCGTAAATTACTACAGACTATTGAAGCAAACTGCTAATTTTCATTTACCTTAAAGAATTGTTATGTTCTAAAAATTTTAATAAATCATGAAGAAAATATTACTTTGTATGAAGTCACTGAAATTGTTCAAACTGTAAAGATGAAAAGTTTGTATTTTCTGTATTGGTGTTTGATGCTAGTGTTTTTACTCTCAGTGTGTTCTGAGTGACCGTGTGTGTTATCTCAGTGAGGGTTGTGCATAGTGTTTGGCTGCACTGAGCGTGTTTTGAGCCATGTGTTAAGAGTTGTGTTGCTTGGAATGAGTTTTGCAGGTGTTGTGAACTGTTTAGCTCAGGTGACTGTTGGTAGTGCAGACTGTAGTTAGAGTTTTGCACATGTGACTCCAGTTGTGCCCACTGTCGTTTAGCAATCGAAAAAAACTGTAATAATAACAAACATGGAGCAATACAAGAGAAGCGTCTGACATAGAAACATAAACAATACTTGTGCTCCTCCAAGTTGGCTGAATAGACCAGAATGTCGTCAATATACACGACTCTCTGGCGTCCAAGCATGTCCTGGAACACCTCGTTGACGAATGCCTGGAACACTAACGGAGCATTGGCTAATCTAAAAGGCATCACCAAGTACTCGTAGTGACCAGATATCATGCTGAAGGCAGTCTTACATTCATCCCCCTCCCGGATCTGGATCAAATTGTAGGCACTTCCACAGGTTCATCTTGGTGAAAAACTAGGCCCCGCGGAGTTGTTCAATTGTGGCCCGCCCCAACAAGAGAGTGTAGAAGTACTTCTTGGTGATGGAATTCAGATTTCTGTAATCGATGCACAAGCACAATCCTACCCCCTTCTTGGCAAAGATGAAGAAGGCCACCAACAAAGGGTAGATGCGGCCACACGGAGGCTCAGAGCCTGCAAGCAGGTCGATGGCACAGTCCCAGGACCAATGAGGAGGGAGACAGGTAGCGTGGGTCTTGGAAAAACCTCCCAAAGATCTTGGTATACCTCCGGGATGTTGGGCTGAAGGGTAACCACAGGACTCTCAACCGATGTGGAACCACAGGGAAAGGGTAAGCAGGTGGATGATCTTGTGTACGGGTGCACTGATGATGAGGAAGGGAAGGCTTACTTGATGTATGGATTCCAAGGTGAGGGTGAGTAGTGCTGTGATGTGTGTGATTATCCCAGATTCCAGTGGTTGACTCTCCAGTGCTTGAACCAGGCAAGGAGAGGAGAGCGAGTATGAGGTGATGTTAAGGGAGGAGGCGAGAGCCTGGTCAATAAGATTCACCCGCGGCACCAGAGTCCACTAGACCTGTAGAAACAAAACATGAAGGACAGCCAGCCAGTGAAATCGTTACAAGGAAAGGTTTAGCGGAAAGTGATGACTTGTAACTGGAAGGTTGCAAGATCAAATCCCCGAGCTGACAAGGTAAAAATCTGTCGTTCTACCTCTGAACAAGGCAGTTAACACACTGTTCCTAGGCCGTCATTGTAAATAAGAATTTGTTCTTAACTGACTTGCCTGGTTAATAAAGGTTTTTAAAAAAGTATTACTTTTGTTTTTTAAATGAGAGAGAGAAAGAAGGAGGGAGGGAGAAGGCGAGAGAGAGATAAAGGGGACAGGGCGATTAATCAGACTGGACATTGATTTCAACAGTTGTAGCAGCAGCAGCGGTGATGATGATGATGATGATGGTGGCTCTCGTCACTCAGCCTGCTACAGTTATGTAACATGTGGTCACGTGACTGACTGGGGGGCCTGGTCAAGGGGCAGGGGGTGACGAGTGGCTGATGGCTATGATGCAGCGGGGCCTGTGAGTCGCAGGACAGTTCAGTATCCTATAGACCAAACAGATAGACAGCAAATGTTACATCAGTAGTTGTCACAAAGAGTATGTGCACAGTGTATGTGCCAATTCAAAACAGCCACAGATTTAACCCTAGGACTTGAAAGTAACATATTACATGTCATTATTGTATTACTTATTAGACAGGAATGGGGGCAGGTCTAGAGGTAGGAGTGCATATGTCTGCCTTGTCATCAACTCTTTAGCAACATCACATGTCACAGTAGACACATTGAGACCCAGAACTGAGATATCAGTTGTCTTTGTAACACTCTGAGTGAATGTTATAGCCATTGTGACTGCACACTGCGCTGTAGATGTGATCATCGTCATCATGTCTAGCATTGCCTTCGTCAGGAAGCCTGAAATAGAGTCCCCTTGCCCCCCCCTCAGAATCATCCACCCCCTTGCAGCAGGCAGGCGCTGCGTGCTGGCATTTGGGGCTCCGCTGTGCTGCTGTGTTGACAGTGTGTTCTGAGTCGCTCACAAGGCTGATGGGAAATCTCTCTGTCTGTGTCTCTGTCACCCTCTCCCTGTCTATCTATTTCTCTTCTCTCTCTCTCTCTCTCTCTCTCTCTCTCTCTCTCTCTCTCTCTCTGTCCTTGTCTGTCTCTCTTTATCTATCCCTCTTCTTCCTCTTTCAATCTCCCCCTCTCTCTACTTTTCTCCCTCCCCCACTGCCCCTCCTTTTGATGTCCTTCTCACACTTTCTTCTCATCCCCTACTCAATCTTTTTTCACGGTCTGTCCCTCTATCTTCCTCACACTCTCATCTTTCCCGCTCTGACTGAGTGAGGGGGTGTTGTACCGGGCTCTCTCCCAGCAACTACTGACTCGTTGCTAATAGAGTGTTGTGTGTGTGTGTGTGTGTGTGTGTGTGTGTGTGTGTGTGTGTGTGTGTGTGTGTGTGTGTGTGTGTGTGTGTGTGTGTGTGTGTGTGTGTGTGTGTGTGTGTGTGTGTGTGTGTGTGTGTGTGTGTGTGTGTGTGTGCGTGTGTGCATGTGTGCGTGCGTGTGTGTGTGTGTTTGTGTGTGTGTGTGTGTGTGTGTGTGTGTGTGTGTGTGTGTGTGTGTGTGTGTGTGTGTGCGTGTGTGCGTGTGTGCATGTGTGCGTGCGTGCGTGTGGTATCGGGGGCAGCTCTTCTGATCGTAATGACATGAGACTGCCTGAGGTTGGGTGGTGGGCCGAGCCACAGTACCCACGTCCACCCAGGGAAGCAACACACAGGGACAGAGACAGGGACACACTCTCTCTCTCTCATTCTAATCGGCTTCCTGTGAAGAGACTATTGAAAGCATTAGAAATAGACTACTTTGATCCAGGAATCAAAAGATCCCACACAAAGGAACAAGGGCCTTGAAGATTGATTAACCTTGTTGCACCGAGCAAGAAAAGACAGCAGATCTTGACCAAGATTTCTTTGAACCTTTTCGATAAATAATTTCACTGCTGCTTTTGTGGAAGTTTCAATGACCAACTACACATCATGGTGGTCAAACTGGTCATCTACCGTGGCAATCACTGTCAGTTCCAACACTAGTCCACTCTGCTCCATTCAGCCTGAGGGGTATTGATGTAGAAAGGGAGCTGTCTTGCCACTTGTGTGCCAGCCTGTCGTCTTTGTCTCTCTGTTCTCGCTCTCTCTCCTTCACATATTTGTGAACTGTGTCGCACGGCTCACCAGCTTTAATCAGGGTCCCTTTGATCCCGCTTGGAAAGGCATATTGCCTGCCACATGATGTACGGACCCCCCCTCTGTAGCACCTGGCTGTAGGCCTGTCTCTGCCACATCTACTCTGTGCTTATTCATTGCATTCTGGTAATATTAAGACATGTACAGTAGGCTAACCATTTAGACTTACCTAATATCTGTTCACAGCATTGCAGCTTTAAACACAGCATTACAGCTTTCATAGTGATGCAAAAGTTCACAAACTTCACTGACCTGTGTAAGCGCGGAAAAATGTGCCATAATAGTAATGAGAACTACAGAGTGGTTCAGCTACAATATTGAATATATTTCAGGGACAAATGTCATAATGTCTTGTTCCTGTGCAGGGTTAGCTGACTCCTACACTAGCCAACCATCTCACTGTTGTCAGACTGTTGTCTGACTGTTGTCTAACTGTTATCTTGTCTCACTGCAGGGTTCAGCTGACTCCTACACTAGCCGACCATCGGACTCAGATGTCTCCCTGGAGGAGGAACCGACAGGCGGCAAGCTGGAGAAGGAGCAGCAGGCCACTGTTCAGCTGGAGAAGGCCAAGGTGAGACAGATTTCTGCTAGGTGTCCCACTGTGTAGCCTTATGCTATGCTACTGTACTATCACAGGCATATACCTTAAGAACAAGGCCCCTATCATTGGGAAGGCCCCAGTAGGCAAAGCTGGTTGAAATGACATTATTACAACCAAATTAAAACCAGAACGGACATCTTTGCAACCAGTAATGCCCTGTGGGTTATGGTTGAGCTTATCTAGCTAGACTAGGCACTCTTCTTATACATGGTGTTTCCTGTATCGTCTCAGGCCAAAGCCGTGGCCTTTGCTGTGAAGACTAACGTCAGTTACTGTGGAGCCCTGGATGAGGATGTCCCTGTGGCAGGAACCGCCATCTCCTTCGATGCCAAGGACTTCCTGCACATTAAAGAGGTACAGCATATATAACACACTGTACTGCTAAAGCTATGGCTGCGTTTGAATTGGCATCCTATTCTCTATGTAGTGCACTACTTTTGTCCGGAGCCCATGAGGCCAAAAGTAACTCTGGCCAACAGTAGTGCACTATATAGGGAATAGGGTGCCATTTCAGACAGCCTATGTTTGCTTCAAGCCACATCTGTTCACGGGCCATTATGGATGACGCAATATCAATAATGCATGTCCTGCTTTGGAATCAATGGAGTCACATAGAGTGTGTATACAGCCTTGTATCTCTATGGAGTTTACACACTCTCTTCTGTTCGATTCTGAGTCATTGTGTTGTTTTGTGTTGGCTTTCACAGTCGCATAGAGTTAGTACCGTATGTCTGTGGATTGTTACACACTGCTATTCTAAGACATTGGTCTTGTGTTGCTTTTCCCATAGTCACATATTGTATAGTGTGTGAATGTCTATTTAACACATCATCACACACACACACACACACACACACACACACACACACACACACACACACACACACACACACACACACACACACACACACACAATACTCACACACTTCAGTCATTGAGTTGTTTCGTGTTGTCTTGCCCATTACAGAAGTACAGTAATGACTGGTGGATTGGCCGGCTGGTGAAGGAGGGCTGTGAGATCGGATTCATCCCCAGTCCTCTGAAACTGGATAACATTCGTCTACAGCAGGAGCAGAAGAGGGGCACACGCTCTTACGGGTAAGGCCTGGGTGCAGGGGCTGGGGATGGTGTATTGAGGGGCTGAGGTGGGCTTGGTTGGGTGGAGGGGCTGTGTTAGAGGATGGGTAGGGGATTGGAGAGGGAATAACAATTTATAAGAACTTTCATGAATAAGCATTAATCAACTATTTATCAACTTTATTAGGCATTTATAAGTTATTATAAAAAGTTACTAAAGTACAATGAGAAGCCACCTACTCTCCATTCCAGGTCTGATTCTGCTGTGACTACGTGTTTTACTCATAACAGGTCAGAGATTACTCATAATAACAGATCAGAGGTTACTCATAATAACAGGTCAGAGGTTACTAATAATAACAGATCAGAGGTTACTCATAATAACAGATCAGAGGTTACTCATAATAACAGATCAGAGGTTACTCATAATAACAGATCAGAGGTTACTCATAATAACAGGTCAGAGATTACTCAAAATAACAGATCAGAGGTTCCTCATAATAACAGGTCAGAGATTACTCATAATAACAGATCAGAGGTTACTCATAATAACATATCAGAGGTTACTCATAATAACAGATCAGAGGTTACTCATAATAACAGATCAGAGGTTACTCATAATAACAGGTCAGAGGTTACTCATAATAACAGATCAGAGGTTACTCATAATAACAGATCAGAGGTTACTCAAAATAACAGATCAGAGGTTACTCATAATAACAGGTCAGAGGTTACTCATAATAACAGATCAGAGGTTACTCATAATAACAGATCAGAGGTTACTCATAATAACAGATCAGAGGTTACTCATAATAACAGATCAGAGGTTACTCATAATAACAGATCAGAGGTTACTCATAATAACCGATCACAGGTTACTCATAATAACAGATCAGAGGTTACTCATAATAACAGATCAGAGGTTACTCATAATAACAGGTCAGAGGTTACTCATAATAACAGATCAGAGATTACTTAAAATAACAGATCAGAGGTTACTCACAATAACAGATCAGAGGTTACTCATAATAACAGATCAGAGGTTACTCATAATAACAGGTCAGAGGTTACTCATAATAACAGATCAGAGATTACTCAAAATAACAGATCAGAGGTTACTCATAATAACAGGTCAGAGGTTACTCATAATACCAGATCAGAGGTTACTCATAATAACAGATCAGAGGTTACTCATAATAATAGATCAGAGATTACTCATAATAACAAATCAGACGTTACTCATAATAACAGATCAGAGGTTACTCATAATAACAGATCAGAGGTTACTCATAATAACAGATCAGAGGTTACTCATAATAACAGATCAGAGGTTACTCATAATAACAGATCAGAGATTACTCATAATAACAGATCAGAGGTTACTCATAATAACAGATCAGAGGTTACTCATAATAACAGATCAGAGATTACTCATAATAACAGATCAGAGGTTACTCATAATAACAGATCAGAGATTACTCATAATAACAGATCAGAGGTTACTCATAATAACAGATCAGAGGTTACTCATAATAACAGATCAGAGATTACTCATAATAACAGATCAGAGGTTACTCATAATAACAGATCAGAGGTTACTCATAATAACAGATCAGAGGTTACTCATAATAACAGATCAGAGGTTACTCATAATAACAGATCAGAGATTACTCATAATAACAGATCAGAGGTTACTCATAATAACAGATCAGAGGTTACTCATAATAACAGATCAGAGGTTACTCATAATAACAGATCAGAGGTTACTCATAATAACAGATCAGAGGTTACTCATAATAATAGATCAGAGGTTACTCATAATAACAGATCAGAGATTACTCATAATAACAGATCAGAGGTTACTCATAATAACAGATCAGAGGTTACTCATAATAACAGATCAGAGGTTACTCATAATAACAGATCAGAGGTTACTCATAATAACAGATCAGAGGTTAATCATAATAACAGATCAGAGGTTACTCACAATAACAGATCAGAGGTTACTCATAATAACAGATCAGAGGTTAATCATAATAACAGATCAGAGATTACTCATAAAAACAGGTCAGAGAATACTCATAATAACAGATCAGAGGTTACTCGTAATAACAGGTCAGAGATTACTCATAATAACAGATTGGTGATGTGTTTCTTAGGTGACATTAATATGATAAGAGATTATATGCGTCATCATATATCATTTTCCTCATTCAGCTATGCTTGAACTATTTGTTGTCTATTTTAAAGGACATTTTGTATTCCCCGTTGGCCTCATGTTGCAGAGGGTTACATTATGCAACAGTTGTGGTAAAACAGTGTGGTAAAACATAGTGCCGTGATAGATATCATCTCCACGGCGATCAAGGCTCATAAATTATATATTAGCCAATTCAATTCCAGCCTAGGGTTTACATAATTTCTGGAACAATGTATAGTCAATACTTATATAGTCTACCATGTACTTATAGTATTCATCCAATTACATTCTACTGTTGGATAATTATATTCTACTGCTAAATATTCAACATGGAAGTGCATTTTAGAAGTGCATTTACCACTACAACACAGTTTACAGTAAAATAATACAATTCAAGAGATAAAAACAAGCAAGTGGCAATAACGGAGAAGAATAAAATAACAGTAAAACACCAAGGATGTCTAAAGTAACAATAAAATGACTGATTAAAGACAGAGAATTGTTAGTGACCCTGTTTCTCCTGGGGATAGGAGTTCTGTTTGACTCTGTGATGAAACTATCTGTGTTCCACATTAATGATTCTTCTCTCTATCTCTGTCTGTTATCCTTTGTGCCTTGCAGTAAGTCCAGTGGGAATTCCTCCTCCAGTCTAGGAGACATGGTTTCAGGCGGGTTCAAACCCAACCCTCCCTCTGCAGGTGAGCCTCCAGACAGAAGCCTATTAGGGAAGGGTGTCTCTCCAGGTTCGACGTCTCATTAGCTGTTTGTCAGAAGGAATCATTAAGCAAACAGAGCTATGATCTAATTGTCCCTGTCTCTAACAGAACATATCATTGTTGCTCAGTGTGTTGTTTATTAACATATCAAATCCAGTGTGAGAACTGTCGGTCCCGTCACTATGAACTGAATGGTTACCAGAGTATACATACCCAATGTTATTGCTCTACACCAGCAGAGAAGAAAATGTAGTTACATTTTCGTAGAATTTCTTAGAAATGATGCACCTGCAAATGTCAAATGGGAAACAGTGGCTGGAGGTTGGGTGGATGGAATATGGAGTTGTGAGATCTTTGTGTCTTCCAGAATGTGCCATGTTTTGGACTGGAATGAGGTGGGCCATGCACTCTCAGTCCACTCCTCCTCCTCTTCCTCCAAGAGGATTATGGACAGGCATTATGTCCATGCAATGAGTTTGCTTTAAGTGAAGCATAACCATATAGCCCAAACTCTGGTTATCCAAATCAAAGGATCTTCTCCAACTTATAGCAAGGGCTACTAAGCATACATTGAAATAATACTCTATCTTTATTTCAATTTCTTTATAAGACACCAAACACTTTTATATGATAATGCAACTTCAAAGTTAGTTATCAAGTGCAACCAATGGCTGCCACCTGCAAAGGGAGGTTTGGAATAGAAGCAACAAATAAATAAAGTGTTTCGACCACTAATATACTGTATACATACTGTATATTTAATACTTCATTTATTTGTGTGATAATACGTTATTTCCATCCATCATTGTACAATTCAAATGTTTCCATCAAATGTTTCAACCCAACCACTGGGTATTAAAGTACTGTGATACTGAAAAGATATCACTGTAATGTTTTGTACTGTATATTGTATTAGGTCTCTGCTTTGCATTCAAAGGCACTTATCAGTTATTTTCTCATTTTTACAGGAAAACAGAAGCAGAAAGTGGTGAGTAGTATACACACTTCATTCACTCATTCATTCACATACAGGTAACCTCCAAGATCTGTAACCAAATAAGAAAGTAAGTTCGGTCGGCATTTCATCCTCCATATCCAAGTTTCGATCTCTATTTCAGGCATACAGAATAATAATAACCGAATTGACTTGCTATTTATTCACCCCAATTAATCTCTTATAAATACTATACTATCTTTATTATTTTATTTTTAGGGGGTAGCTTTAATATTGCAAATCGATTGTGGCTTCCATTAATGTAATTGTCTGCATCATTTCCAATCCCCCATATATTCTTTGTAAATATATACACTACCGTTCAAAAGTTTGGGGTCACTTAGAAATGTCCTTGTTTTTGAAAGAAAATCATTTTTCTTGTCCATTAAAATAACATTAAATTGATCATAAATACAGTGTCGACATTGTTAATGTTGTAAATGACTATTGTAGCTGGAAACGGCAGATTTTTTATGGAATATCTACATAGGTGTACAGAGGCCCATTATCAGCAACCATCACTCCTGTGTTCAAATGGCACGTTGTGTTAGCTAATCCAAGTTAATCATTTTAAAAGGCTAATTGATCATTAGAAAACCCTTTTGCAATTATGTTAGCACAGCTGAAAAATGTTGTGCAGATTAAAGAAGTATTAAAACTGGCCTTCTTTGACTAGTTGAGTAACCAGAGCACCAGCATTTGTGAGTTTGATTACAGGCTCAAAATGGCCAGAAACAAAGTATTTTCTTCTGAAACTCATCAGTCTATTCTTGTTGGCTGGGAGGCCCCGGTGCACAACTGAGCAGGAGGACAAGTACATTAGTGTCTAGTTTGAGAAACCGACGCCTCAAGTCCTCAACTGGCAGCTTCATTAAATAGTACCCGCAAAACACCCGTCTCAACGACTGGGGAGCCCACATTGATATGTTAGTCACCCTATGGCAAAATGTGTAGAATTGGATATCTCGTCTTTAATCTGCTATCAGTATTTTTTGTAACAACACTTTGTCAGCACATTATCAGGAAGTAAAACAGAACCGTCCAAATGTCTTAATAGCATCACTTAACAGCGGATAGCTGTAATACATCCAGCTACTGTTATACACATTCAACATCCATTGGTAACACGTTGCGTTGTAACACTGTAAATACACTGACAAACTTTCTTGACATGTAATAATACCTAAAAAAAGGACTTCATAATGGTGAATGGCATGTTACATGTTGCTGTGGTTTCTGTGCTCCCTCTAACCATCTATCTCCACTACAGACTGAACACATCCCTCCCTATGACGTGGTCCCCTCTATGAGACCAGTGGTCCTGGTAGGACCGTCCCTGAAGGGATATGAGGTTGGCATCATAGCAATAATACTTTCAGTCTCTTGTTGTTGTATTGGTCATGTCACGGCCGTCTTCCTGGAAGGAATAAGTGGACCAAAGCGCAGCGTACATTACTTTATTTCTAATGTCGCCAACAAAACAAAACGACCGTGAAGCTTAAGAGGGCTATAGTGCCACTAACAAAGGCAACTTCCCACACTGACAAAAGGGGAAAAGCTGCCAAAGTATGATTCCCAATCAGAGACAACGAATGACAGCTGTCCCTGATTGAGAACCATACCCAGCCAAAGCAAAGGAATAGAAAAACATAGAAAATAGAACATAGAATTCCCACCCAAATCACACCCTGACCAAACCAAAATAGAGACATAAAAAGGCTCTCTCAGGTCAGGGAGTGACAGGTCAAGTGTTATTAAGCCTCCAAAATAGCTATTCAGAACGACTGCAAGATTTGGTTCTGTGCCATACATTACACCAAAGTGACAACAATTCCCAGCTCTCCGTTTTGTAATCAATATTGAGGACCGTCAGCGTGTAGACTAGAGGTTAAGATGCAGCTCCATTGAAGAGGTTTACGCACACATTCACGGACAGTGAATAACTCCCCCATTTATTATCAGAGTAGATATTTGGAGGTCTCCAACAATAACAGCTATGTCAGGCCGATCCATTCATTGCTAACTAACCAGCAATGGGGGCTTGCAGAAGAAAGAGGGCAGCATCTTTTCCCCGGCATGTATGGGGGGAAGTGAGGAGCTAGGATCATCTTCACACAGAATCACAGTACTCATCTCCTCTCCACCGTGTTGCCGTGGTAACAACCTTCTGGGTAAAGCACGTCAGTCTGAAAAAGTGGAACATGGCTTGAAATTAGAAACACAGAGCTTAACAGCACCAGAAGATCTGTGTGTGTACAAGAAAACTGTGTTGGTTATTATGATAATACAGCAAAAATATATATATATTTTGTCAGCGACAAGGTGGATGGAATGGGGGCACAATTTGGTCTTATTAATGGGAATTTTTGCCCAACTTACAGAGACGTGTGTATTGGTCCAAAATATCTCATTACAGTACACTGCTTTGTTGTGTGAACAGCATGACGCTGTTGTCATTCATGCTCAATGTCAAGAGAGCTTACACAACATCTGTTTTTTCCTCTAAAAATGTCCCTAGTGAAATGTAAAAAATGTCAATGTTGCCATTAGCTATAAAGAATATGATTATTTCTGTGTGAAAAGCACACAAGGAGTCCTTAACTCTCATATTTTTGGATATACCATATAATAATTGTTCCACACTGCTCCTTGCTAGACTTGTCCTCAAAACTACAGTTCTTCCCAGCTTCAGAGTGTAATTCAAATAGCTTGCAAAAATAGCATTAATGAAGACTGGTCTGGCCTGCTATAGCCCAATTCATCACATCGGCATTGGTCTTTATGACACTTCATTGTAGGCCTTAATCACCTTATTTAATGTAACCAGGATTAATTCTTTAGAAAATGAAGTGGAAAGAAACCAGAGATCATGCTTCTCCTTTGATGGATGCTTTGGCCCGGTGGAAAAAATCACAGGCAGGACCAGAGGAGCCTGAATGGACCTTGTGGGTGGATGTCATAATTCATTTTTATTGAAACTGTATTTAACTAGGCAAGTCAGTTAAGAACAAATTCTTATTTACAATGACGACCTACCAAAAGGCAAAAGGCCTCCTGCGGGGACGGCGGCTGGGATTACATTTTTTTAAATAAATTATATAAAAATATAGGACAAAACACACATCGCAACAAGAGACAACCCAACACTACATAAAGAGAGACCTTCTAGATATGAGGAATATGGAGAAATCTTTATTGGATGGATAATGGTGGTGGATGGGGAAGGATGGGATGGTCATGATTTAGCACCAATTACTGACATCGAAAATGATTGCAAAGTTGACAACTGTTCTTTTGACATCCTTGGGTACCTTTGTCCATAACATGTGCTATTTATAAACATTGCCCATCAGGGAATGTAGCTTCAGCATATGAAATGGGTCTTGCAAGGGTTCTTCCAGGCTTGCTATATCTGTGAGGAATTGTCAATGAATTTCTGCTGGCTTATTTCCTTGCTGTCTGTCTTAACCCTCTCTCACCTGTCCTGTTACTCACGCTCTCTCTCTCTTTCACTCCTTTTTCCTCACTATTTTATCCCTCTTGTCTGTCTGCCATCCTCTGCTGCTCCCGGGCTCTGTGTGCAGGTGACAGACATGATGCAGAAAGCACTCTTTGATTTCCTGAAGCACAGGTTTGATGGCAGGTGAGGAGTCATCAGCCCTTTTCCTGCATATTGTCTCCAGCCGTTTCCCCTGCACACTGTACTAACCCTCTGCATGCTGCTCCACTTACCCTCATGCAAACTACTATAGCTAGTTGAAAAAAAGATGTAAAGCACTTGTAAATTAATTTAATGAGTTGTCAAAGTACCTTATTTGACCACCTGTTTTGACTAGGTCTTTCCTTAGGTTTTATAAACATTCTGGTAACCATACAATACTAGTCTGGATTGTGACTAATATGTTGTGTTGTATGTTCTCCTATTCTGTCTGTCTTGATTCTATAACTTGTAGGATATCCATTACAAGGGTAACGGCAGACATCGCTCTGGCCAAGAGGTCAGTTCTCAACAACCCCAGCAAGAGGGCCATCATTGAAAGATCCAACACCAGATCCAACCTAGGTATCATCACAATGGCATTGAATGCTATCATTCTTTACTTTAATGTGGGTATATTGTACATGTTAAAATGGAAGTTACAAATACATGTATGCACATAATATATTTTTCATATCTGATAAAGGATCTGTTTTACACAGAATTTGTGGAATTTATGTCTTCTGAGCTTGTCGTTATAAATAGATTCATCCTCTGTCTGTGATCTGTCTTCTTTTTCCTGTACAGCGGAAGTTCAGAGTGAGATTGAGAGGATATTTGAGCTGGCCCGATCCTTACAGCTGGTGGTTCTGGATGCTGACACGATCAACCATCCGGCCCAGCTCACAAAAACGTCCTTAGCACCTATCATCGTCCATGTTAAAGTGTCCTCTCCTAAGGTAATTTTTAGGCTTCCCTTCATCCCCAAATGGTTCTAATTTTACTAATGTACCTGGATTGAAAATGGGAGGGAATTCAGAGGAACCAGGCTCCGGGAGTGAAATCCTTTTGACATCTACAAATATATTTTTTAAGGTGAATTCAAGGATTTTACATTGATGGGTTCCCACTGTGACTATTTCCATTCCCAACCATGACCAGGCTGATTTGCATTGCTGCCCTCTTCTGGCTAGATTTATATATCAACTATCCACAGGTTCTGCAGCGGCTGATCAAGTCGAGAGGGAAATCCCAGAGCAAACACTTGAATGTGCAGCTGGTGGCAGCGGACAAACTAGCACAGTGCCCCCCGGTAGGCATCTAATATCCCCCACAGTACACTCTGTCAACTGCTACATCCTGTTACTGTCTCTTTGCTATCAGCAAATCAGTCTGTCAAGTCTAATTCTACATGTCTCTGCTCTCACCCTCGCTCTCTCTATCTGTCTCTCTCTTTCCCCTCTCTCTCTCAGGAAATGTTTGACATCATTCTGGATGAGAATCAGCTGGAGGATGCATGTGAGCACCTGGCAGAGTACCTGGAAGCCTACTGGAGGGCCACACACACCTCCCTGAGCACCCCTCTCAACCCTCTGCTGGGCCGCAACCTGGGATCTACCGCTCTCTCTCCGTACCCCACAGCCATAACCGGGCTGGTGAACCAACAGGTGATTATAATTGATCTTATTTAGTTATATAGGGGGATAAAGTACAATAGATGTGGTGGCAATAGCTATAGTGACTGTTTATTTTGCTGAATTATCATTGGGCAAATCAGTTGTAAATAATTAATTGGAAAAGGTATCAGTCAGTAGTGAAATGATTGCCTATTTATGGAGTCTTATAGTCACTGAGATTTGTCTCACTATATAAAAAAAATATTGCCACAGTAATGAAAATGCTGATTCTATAGTCAATGGCTGAATGACCAGATTTATACAATATGTCCCCTCATTCTCCCTGGACAGGGCCAAAGAAATACAAACAGGAACAGCAATCACACAGCAGGAGACCACTCACCCATCGAGAGACACAGCCTAATGCCCTCAGACGAGAACTACCACAATGAGCGGCAGAGGAAGAGCCGTAACCGCCTATCCTCCGGCTCGCAGCACAGCCGGGACCAGGTCCACTACCCCCTGGTGGAGGAGGACTATCATGACCCCTACCAGGACACATACAAGCCCCACCGCAACCGCAACGGCTCCCCCGGAGGCTACAGCCATGACTCCAGGCACAGGCTTTGAGCTCAAGACCCTTATATCACATAGGCCTCTCTTCCCTTCACATTGGGTACGACAGAGCCACAAGACAGCTTTTTCATTTAATTGTACTGTAACAACCTTTTTATAAAGTGTTAGTAACTCGCTTTACCTCTGGCACTGGTTCACACTGGAAACGTGAACATTGACCAACTGAAAATCAAATCTCGACGCCTCCATTTAAAAAAAAAACTAAAAATAGGATGAGGAGCAGATTTTCTCCATGTTTTTTTTAAGGGAAGGCCCAACACTGGGCTTGTCTTCTTCTTTTCTAAAATGGCAGAGACTTGACATGGCTGGGTGAAAGGGGTGACCATGTGGTCCTCGGCTCCCTGTTGTCTCAGTGTTAGCAGGGATAGCTGTCGTGGTGGTCATGATGACCCATCATCACCTGCCTTGAACCAGTGCCAGGCAGCGCCATGCATCACTCGATCAGCGGTGAACCTCTTTGCATGTTTCCAGGAGCCAATAGCAGCAGAGTCAGTGCACTGTATCTTTAATTAATATCACTAAGTTGTTTGAAATTGTCTTGGATGTTAGTGTTTCCAGTCCTGTAGCCTATAACCTGCTTCTCAGAGCAGACAAAGTTTCTGTTTTGCAAAATGTTGAGTGATTATTTAGGGGGTTTCTGAATCGGAATCTTCTAGTTTCCTGGACTTCTATTCCCTTCTTCTCCTCAATGATACTTAGTGCCATTTGCGACATGCCGCATCAGGACAGAAAATCACACTTTTCTAAGTAGAATTTGCTGAGCAAGTTTCATATATTGTGCTCTTTCAGGAAAAGGTGCATCCCTTCTTTATATAGTACCTTAACACTCTAGTGTGAGGACTTTGCCTATCAGTTTAGTATGTGGAATCCAAGAGGAAATAGCCAAATTCAAGTTAGTAGATCTCAAGACTAGGCATCCAATGTTGAGAAGGGCAATATGCCCATGTGTGCTTAGTTTCAATTGTTCAAATGGGTTTCAGAGGATAGGCTCAGTGAAGATGGTTATACTTCCAATCAGGGAAATATTGATCATCTGATTGGTTTACCACATCCCATGTTCTGTACAAGCAGCCTCTGATAGTGATTTAATTTGCATCATATTTTCTTCTCTTTTTAACAGTCTTCTTAATTCAAGTGTAATATATTCAAAGAAAGTCCTGTTTGGCCAGTAAGAAATACCTGCTGTCCGCTCAGCAAAGTTTCATTGGTTTAGAATGATCAATGCCATCATGTCTTTTTGTCAATATACAGTATGTCATGGAATAATGATCCAGTGCTGTTATGTATGTGTTGTTGCTATTGAAAAACCAGTAGGACACTGTAGTTGAGTAAGTGACTGTTATTTATGGTACTCACATTTCAACAATTAAGTTAGTCAACACATAAGAGGAAGAGAAGGCTTCAGTCTGCTGTGAAGTTAATGTTATATTGTCAGAAAGGTTTGTGATTCTGACATCAAACACTTGGTATTATTTGCTTTCCAACCATTGGCTATTCTATATTAATGCCCCATTTAAAAGTCTTCCATATACTGGCCGTGAAAACAAAATTATGTAGTTTTTTTAAAGGACAATTTTACTATCCCAAGAATTTGCGTATCATAACACAAATTACAGCCTTATTGCTTAACCCAGGCCTTGTGTTAAACTTCTTTCTCTATTCATACTTCCTTTCTTTTTTAGCACTGTAGCAATGGAGTGGTTACTCTCCTAATCATATACATATCCTCAAAATGTAGCATTTTAGTTAGGAGTTTTTAAGGTCTATATGGTTAGCCAATTATAAAAGTTAAGTTGTGTAGAGAGTGTGAAGGGTATAGACTGTGGAGGTGGTGGCTAGAAGTTTATAAGTTTAAGAGTCAGATAATGTCTCTCTATATACTATGAGTTGTGTACCAATACTGGGTGTGCATCATTATTATTTCTTCTTCATCTTTGAATGCCTTCTTCTATTGCCAAGACAGCTTGATTTCTGTTTATGCTGTATTCTATAAAGGCATGCTCGTAAAGAGAAAAACAAAGAAGACAAACTAATCTAGAGAAAAAAAGATAATTTACTATGCAAATGTGTACAGTGCTGCATGCTGATGCTTTTCCTTCCTCGGCTACTTAGCGGCTTCATTGCAGTTCAATGATTATGTTATTGTGTTATTGTTATTTTTGTGAAAGATGACATTCAAAAGGGAAATGCATAACTGCATGACTAATACAACACTTTAATTCATCAAGAAGAAAGAGAAATATGTTTTATGGAACATTGATGTATAATGAGAACCAACTCTAGCTGCATAAAAAAAGTTACTTATTTTGTTAAATAAATTCGAGCTCTGTTATAATGAACTATTTTCTTCATTGCCTCCCTTCTTAGGACAGATGTGTTATCTGAAGATGTAGGCCATTGAGTTGGCCCTTCTTATCAAAAAAAGACTTTCCTCTTCACTAAAACAGAACACAAAGCAGTGTACATCCATTGGATACTCACCGGATTACAGTGAATCATGATTTATTCATTGTGATCATTTACTGTCCTTCCTTTGTTGTGCAATTTATGTTTGTTTGTCTCACAGGTTCCCTGCATGGACTAAACTGAAGACAATGTCTTATCAAATATGTGGCATTTTGTGAATGCTTGCAATTGCCTCACTTCAAAATATGACTTAAAGTGCCTATTGATGCAGTACTACTGTGGGTAATAATTGTCTTATTCTCTCTGGAATCCATCCTCACTGGACCGACTGTGGAGAGTGCAGTTTAGAGTAGGCGTGCGTCAGTGTTGACGACCGCACTCCAGCGGACCAAGCAAGCCAGCTATCATTGTATTATCTAGAAATAAAGTGTAAACCGCGTTCTGTAATTCTATGTCGACCATAAAGGCCTTCGTACAAAGATGAAAACGTTGTCAAGAAGCGTTGACATTACTGGTTTCTTTTTCACCGTCAAATATTGCCAAGTGTGGTACTGACAGCAGCATTGCCTGGCTAGCGCATTAGCAACATCTTCAGGAATTCGCTATAGCCTAGCTAAATTAATTGGCCGTAGCTACTGGTAGTTGTCCAAAGGCTCCGCAACAGCCATGGGAATACTTTTCACCAAGCTATGGAGGCTTTTCAATCATCAAGGTAAGTATATCGTTAACGTCGAGTGTGAAGTTCAATGGATAAGTTAGCTAGCTAGTCCAGCTGTTAGCCAACACAGCCAAGCCTGGTCACGTTAGCTAGCTACGTTAGTTTACTTGCTAATGTATCATAGCTTTAGTTTTACCGGGCCTATATCAGTCTAACGTAAAGCTGCCTTTTCTTTACCCAGTTACTGTAGCTACCTAGGTAACTATTTTGCTGTAATTTACAGTAATACATACATTAGTTAGGTAACGTTAGTTGAATGATATCTCATAGCTAGCTAGCTATCGTCAACACTGCAGTGTTCAGAGGGCCTGTGCTGTACTATTTTATTTTAACCTTTAACTCGTCAAGTCCATTAAGAACATAGTCTTATTTACAATGACGACCTAGGAACAGTGGGTTAACTGCCTTGTTCAGGGGTAAAACGACAGATTTAGTTAACGTTATGTCCTTAGCTATTCTGATTTTCAAGGCCTAACATTGCTAGCTAATGTTACATTGTCATTGTTTAGAGTAGACCGACTCCGGGTTGGTTTAGTAAACAGAGGAACAGGCACTACAGTACAATGTATATAATGTTGCAAATTTTCTTCCTCTTGGGAAGCATAAGCTCCTGAGTTTTTCTTTTCCATGGGAAGTGTACTAGTAGATCCCATAAAATTCAGTACTCTTTTGGTGGGTGTTTTGTTATCTAGGTGTTGTGTCCATATTGAACTAATTTAATGAGAGGTATATTATCAGATAGGTAAATTCAGGATCACTGGAGAGTAAAATGGAACTTCAAGTTTCAAATTTGAGCACGAGCCCAGCTACATTTGTCCCGTTCCCCTCACAGATTGTAGACTAAAACTGTGCTGTTGTCGTCTTTAGTGCACTGTGCATTTGTCTGAATTAGCTGAAAATGTAACCAATTCCTCCCCGCTCAATCCTGAGCGAACTCAATATGTAATCAGATCAGTGCGAACCCCTGTAACATGAGCGCCGAGGGCAGCAGAGTATTTCTATGGAAAGTTCTCTCTGGACCGTTCGGTTTTTATGTTGTAGGCCTATCTATTCTCAGGGGATCACTGACTGCGGTAAAGACTTGTTTGCCTAGTCAAATAAAAGGCCAAATACATAAACAATCACGGATATAGTAACTAAAGTGGTTCACTCGCATGCAGTTAGTAGCTTGGTTTCCATCCAATTTGTGACAGATCTATGTGCAAATATTATAAAACCGGCATTAAAATATGTGCCTTTCCACACCAGAGGTGTTTCCATCAGACTGACTTTGCGGATACAAGTCTGTGCGTTACGACATAGTGCACATAAACAATTTTTGCGCTTAAATGTTCATGTAACGAATAACAAAAGTGTCAAGTGTCTCCATTCCATTTTCCATAGTTTTGTCGCACAAACTGTTTCGATAATTGGCACATTTGCCCAATCTGGTTTTCGTGCATGCTCTCCAGACAACTGTTCACGGATAAAGTAGACACTCGACAGGTAAGATTATATGTTGAGATGAATAAAATCAAGATTATTTTGATTTGTTAATTGACAGCTAAGCACCGATCATCGTGTAACTAGCTTATAAATTAAGACCCTTGATTTTATTGGAAGGTAGCATCAAGCTCATCACCATGCACTTTTACCACCCTGGACTATATAACTGCCTTGATTTAGCTGGAACTCAGGAAGAGTAGCTGCTGCCTTGCACCTAATGGGGATCCATAATAAATATAGCATCACGTGACTGCAAATTTACTTCGACATGAAGATTATTATATCAACAGTCACACAATAAATCGCTTCCACCGCAATTTGTTGCATAATACATTTTCTGTCGAAAGAACAAATTGTCGACATTTTAAATTATACCGACATTTCCTGTTTCCTTCACACTTGTCGTGATTTTAAAAATTATTTTTAATATGCCATGACTTTACTCGCATACAAACTAGTGATGGGGGTGAAAACATATTGTGATATTATTTCGTATCGTTTTGACAATATAGCAATATTATTTTTGCGCTAGTTGGCTGTACCTGCACCAAAACTCTTTTTTCCCCTCATAGCTTGATTTCCATCTTATTTTTAAATAGGGAGCCAATTTGTTTTAAGCACTTTTATTTCCATGACTGATCAAAACTAGTTTTCTCATGGTTCTCTTGTCGCTCTGCAGAAGGCACTGTGAGCAATATGCTTCAACCATTGAATCATAATAAAATCACAGTATCAAATAGCAATACATAGAATATCGAGAATCGCAATACATATTGTATCTGCTCATATGTATCATGATAGTATCGTATTGTGAGGTCCCTGGCTATTCCCAGCTGTAATAAAAACTGGATGGAAACGTGTTTACAGCCACATCAGAATGTGTTTACCCAAGGATGAAAATGAAGGAATGACTCATTCTGAATGATGACGACTCCTGTCTGTTGTCCTAGCCTGGTTCCAGATATGCTTGATATGCTAGTGTTTTTGCTAACTCCATTTCCGTCATTGTCAAGCCAAACATGTATGGTATGGCAATTCCATAAGGAGTTTACAATAAAGCTACAGTTGTCCCTGGCTGGACAGCTAGCCTCTAACGAAATACAACACCATATTTTTTGTCTGTTACTACCTGAGTTAGGCATACCTCCCACCCAAAGCATGTCCTGTCATGCAGTGCTTTTTATGTTTTCAACGCTGCTGAAATGGAAATTATCTGTTTTGTCAACTTTTTCACTCAGGCGAACTATTGTTAGAGGCTTACAGCACCTTTCATATCTGCTCTACATGAAAGTATTTTTGCATATATAGCCTAGCATTGTACACTGTATTTTCTGGTCTCATTTAAAATATACGTGACACATTTCTGAGTGGCTCCATATTGGTTCAGTCAGAGCGATACTGTAGCTGAATTGTCTTATAAAAACAGGCTAGTTTCATTGGAATCTCCTCTCACAATGTCTTTATTTTGTAATATAAAGACCTTGTCCTCTCACATAGGTCTATTGTAATTGGCTATGTCCTGTGTTTGAGGAAGGCTTTGATTGGTAGTCTTCTACCAGCAACGGTCTCCCACATGTCATAAAGCCCATGGGGCGCGAGGTGTTCCGTTTGTGCTGCGGTGTCAGTAGTACATCAAACAGGAATTTCAAAGACTCATCTCACTGTGGGGGTTTAAATGGAACAATGGCAGTTCATTCACAAGGTGAAGGACATACAATACACAAGCACAGCACCAGTTACAATGGCTATTTACAGTAAATAGGGACGGTAGGAGAGTGAATGGAACAGTATGCATATATTTTAACTGCTCACACAGCCTAAAGCACCTGAGCGACCTTTACAACTGAGAAAATATCTTATGCATTTGCTTACACAAGACTAACTGGTGGTGAGCTCAAACTCCGGTGACGCAGCTGTGTGCTCTGTGCAATCTGCATTTTTTGCAGTGGCTGCAAAAAAAGTTCACATAGTAAGATTTGTATCAGGTTCAAAACAAGTTGGTATCTGCATTACCTAATGGCAAAAAATAACGCTCACCAGAACAAGTATCTACATAATGGCATCAATAAGACCACCCCCATGGGAAGTTGGCTTCCCATACTACTATTGTGTCAACATCTCTAACTAGGAATATACAGTTGTTTCTGAGAGCAAAAATAGGAATTTCCCTTTCCTTAAAGTACCAAAGTAGTCTTCTACTATTTGTTCAGTTGTAATGAAAGTAAAGTACTCCACTGACTGACAGACTTTGAAGACGGTCCAGAGTAGTTCAAGTAGGTGTTGAGTGCTGTGTCAAGGTACAGTTGAAGTCGGACATTTACATACACCTTAGCCAAATACATTTAAATTCAGTTTTTCACAATTCCTGACATTTAATCTTATTAAAATCCCCTGTCTTAGGTCAGTTAGGATCACCACTTTATTTTAAGAATGTGAAATGTCAGAATAATAGTAGAGAGTGATTTTTTTTCAGCTTTTATTTCTTTCATCACATTCAGTGGGCCCAGTGGGTCAGAAGTTTACATACACTCAATTAGTATTTGGTAGCATTGCCTTTAAATTGTTTAACTTGGGTCAAACATTTCAGGTAGCCTTCCACAAGCTTTCCACAATAAGTTGGGTGAATTTTGGCCCATTCCTCCTGACAGAGCTGGTGTAACTGAGTCAGGTTTGTAGGATCCTTGCTCGCACACGCTTTTTCAGGTCTGCCCACAAACTTTATATAGAATTGAGGTCAGGGCTTTGTGATGACCACTCCAATACCTTGACTTTGTCCTTAAGCCATTTCCACAACTTTTGAAGTATGCTTGGGGTCATTGTCCATTTGGAAGACCAATTTGCGACCAAGCTTTAACTTCCTGACTGATATATTGATGTTGCTTCAATATATCCACATCATTTTCCTACCTCATGATGCCATCTATTTTGTGAAGAGCACCAGTCCCTCCAGCAGCAAAGCACCCCCACAACATGATGCTGCCACCTCTGTGCTTCACAGTTGGGATGGTGTTCTTTCGCTTGCAAGCCTCCCCCTTTTTCCTCCAAACATAATGATGGTCATTATGGCCAAACAGTTCTATTTTTGTTTCATCAGACCAGAGGACAACAGTACGATCTTTGTCCCCATGTGCAGTTGCAAACCATAGCAGTGGCTTTTTTTATGGCGGTTTTGGAGCAGTGGCTTCTTCCTTGCTGAGCGGCCTTTCAGGTTATGTCGATATAGGACTCGTTTCCCTGTGGATATAGATACTTTTGTACCTGTTTCCGGCAGCATCTTCACAAGGTCCTTTGCTGTTGTTCTGGGATTGATTTGCACCACAGTACGTTCATCTCTAGGAGACAGAACGCGTCTCCTTCCTGAGCGGTTTGACGGCTGCTTGGTCAGAAGGTGTTTACACCTGCGTCCTATTGTTTGTACAGATGAACGTGGTACCTTCAGGTGTTTGGAAATTGCTCCCAAGGATGAACCAGACTTGTGGAGGTCTACACATTTTTTTCCGGAGGTCTTTTGATCTTTCCATGATGTCAAGCAAAGAGGCACAGAGTTTGAAGGTAGGCCTTGAAATACATCCACAGGTACACCTACAATTGACTCAAATTATGTGAATTAGCCTATCAGAAACTTCTAAAGCCATTACATCATTTTCTGGAATGTTCCAAGCTTTTTAAAGGCACAGTCAACTTAGTGTATGTAAACTTCTGACCCACTGGAATTGTGACACAGTGGCAGGTAGCCTAGTGGTTAGAGTGTTGGACTACTAACCGAAAGGTTGCAAGATCGAATCCCTAAGCTGATGAGGTAAAATCTGTCTTTCTGCCCCTGAAAAATGCAGTTAACCCACTGTTCCTAGGCCGTCATTGAAAATAAGAATTTGTTCTTAACTGACTCCTGCCGTTGGCCAGCAGCTCTTCACTGTTTATGACTTCAAGTCGATCAACTCCCGAGATTAGGCTGGCAATACTATAGTGCCTATAAGAACATCCAATAGTCAAAGGTATATGAAATACAAATGGTATAGAGAGTCCCATAATTCCTATAAAAACTACAACCTAAAACTTCTTAATTGGGAATATTGAAGACTCATGTTAAAAGGAACTACCAGCTTTCATATGTATCATTTCGACAATACTGCAATGTTTAGTTTTTGAGCTAGTTTGCGGTAAATGCACCAAAACAGTATTTATCCTTTATAGCTTGTAGAGCCATCTTCTTTTTAAATAGGGAGCCCATTTGTTTTCAGCACTTATTTTCATGACTGATCAAAACTCGTCTTGTCATGGTTCTCTTTTGTCCCTCTGCGGCAAACATATTGCGAGCAATATGTTAGGAACATTGAATCACAATAAAATCACACTATCGAAATGCAATACATGTAGAATCGCAATATCGTATTGGCACCTATGTATCTTGAAATCGTATCGTGAGGTCCCTGGTAATTCCAAGCCCTACTAAAACACTTGTACTCGTATATGGGTTGAAAATGGCAGATTTGGAGACATATGTGCCTAAATCGGAATGCAGACAGTAGCTGTACACTAACATGACATCAGAGCTCAGGGTCTCCACTTCACACCGCTGTATCGGTTATGACTGACAGCCGTTTTGAACTTGAGCACCACGGGCAACAAGAAGTTGCTCCCCATCCAGTTAATTGGGCCACTTTTGCAAGTGTTTTGTTGTCCAAGTGTGCACTTCATATTTCCATATCATAAAATGCATGTACTGTAATATACTGAGTGTACAAAACATTAACACCTTCCTAATATTGAGTTGCACCCCTGAGTTTGTACTCTCAGTGTACGGTGTCAACCTTTCTGATCACTATGTTTGGTGTACAGTTACAAAATGACATGGCGTTATACCCTGGGTTTCCCTGAACAGAATGAGTTTGGTTGTTGTTGTGTTGTCAAGACTATTTGCCGTGGATCACACATCTGAATGCACTCATGACTATTCTGTGCGCACCAAAATTATAGTCTGCTTCTCTGAATTGCCTTGTGAAATCCTAACACTGTAATAAGATCGTATTAATTTACCTAGTCGTGTTTGCAATAGAACAAGCTTTCAAATAATGCCCACCTGACCCAGATTTCGATTTACAATGGGCCGTTTTTCGATTGTCTAAACAACAACAGTAATTGTGTGATGGCAAGGTTGAGTTCCAAACAAAAGTGTGCTTGCTCTAATTCCTCAACGACACAGCTAGGAGAACTAGTTGAAGACTCTTTCAGTCATAAGTGCATTGAAATTACTTAGGAACTATGCACCTCTCACTCAAATCCTTGTCATTTATTTCTTGTCTTATGCTTTACGTTCCACATAATTCCCAAGAATATTCTTATCATGTTACTGAATGTATCCAGAGTATTTTCAGATAAACAAATGCAGAGAAAAGAACAGTAAATGTAAAATGCCCATAAAATCAAGTGTAATGTTTGGATTCAGTCTTGTCAGGTGAACTGTTGTACTCACCTTTTTAATCTAATAATTTTCCCATTATCTCCTAACTGTTCCCTTTTAATTGCTACCATGGTTATGCATATGCCTTCCATATTTATTCTGTAGGGCTAGATAGAAACATTTCAATCTATATAGGTCAGTTCCCACTGAGTGTAAGGGTTCATCTTACAGAATGCAAATCATTTCTGCAAAATTAAATATAAATGTTGGTAAAGGTCATTGTTGAGAAAAGTGTGTGTGTGTGTGTATATGCATGTATGTATGTGTATATATATCTATATAAGCACCAACATGTGAAGTTCATAGGAGCACATACAATTTGGCTATGAACTTCACATGTTGGTGCTCATGGTCCTTTTACATGGAAATGACCAGAGGACATAAGGAGAAGCTGGTGATAATGACCTAGGAGCAGTGTTGGCAGAGTGTAGGCTACTGTTTCTTATCTGCAGTACTGGATCAGTCCAACTATATGTGAGCCCCAGTGCCTTAGACTAAGCATGGTGGATGGTCCTGAAGGCATGTCAGAAAACATGTAGAGATGTAAACTGACTCTCTCCCCTCTTGAGCCTTATGGCCCAGAAACTAACAAGGCTCTAGATGTTCTTGAGGCTCCCTCTCAGTTCTGGTTTTCTGGGGTTTTAAAGACAAAAGATTCACTTCTGTAATTTCCGTCCTGCTCAACCAACATTTCCTTGTCAGTCACATGATTAGTCTACATACGTTGATCATATGGGCATGAGTAAGGGAGATGGGGGTGATGTGAGAAGGAGAGAGTATTGAGTAGGCCCAGCCCTAGATCCAATCCAAACACACTATACTCCTGTCTGCAGCTTTCAAAAGGGGAGTGGTTAGGCTATTTGTTCAGCTTTGTTAGTAATAATTTTGCTCAACCTGGCCTATGCCCATATCTGGTTGGTTCTTCTCTGCTAATACTGTGCATTTCTCAAATTCCAGTCACAATGTGGTTACGTACAGGCGACAGTGTTTACATGGAGCTGCATGTTTGAGTCCAGAAGGCTTTGACTTTGCTTGGATGACCAGGTGGTGGCTCAGTATCCGTCCAACCATTCCCAACAGCTGCTGCTTTCAGCTTGAGCAAGCAAGCTCACCCTAATGTAGGCCTAACTGTGCGTGTTCCCCCCTCTTCTCTGGCACTGCTAAGTCTGAGTGAGAGAGCAGTGTGAAAATGTGTAAAACATGGTAGTTTTTCACTGTCAAGTCTCGAAGTCTGCTCCAAAACAGAATGGATTGTTTAATTCATTGCTGTGCTTTGGAGATCTGAGGTCCTTTGTTTGAACAATATCAACAGTGTTTTAGAAGAAAATGAAGAATGGTGCTGCTCCCTATTGGGTGTGTAGGTCAGCCATAGTGCATTGAAGTCAGACTTATTTTAGAAGTTTATAGCCTAGTGTCTTGTGATTATTTGTATGTGTTTTTAAGACATATTTCTTCTTACTCTTTTTCTTTCAGAGCACAAGGTTATTATTGTGGGCCTGGACAATGCGGGGAAGACCACCATACTTTACCAGTTGTAAGTTTTTTGCCTACTGTTAGGAGATAATGATAAGGGGATGAGAGTGAGGTCTGAAGAAGGGAAAACAGTGGTACAATAACAGTAGACTCATTTCTTCTCACAACTAGGGGGAGATTAGGACATAAGGTCCTAATAAGGTTTTTAAGGTTTTTTTTCTGCTAGATGAGAAAGTGACCTTAGCTTAAATACTTTTTTGGTTAACCCACTTATGGAAGAATGTGATCCAATAGGGAATAGATTTACAAAATTACCTGTTGACAACCACATTGTTCTCATGCCTACCAACATTCTTACTGACTTGATTGTTGTTTTGCATTGATATTGAGAAACTCCTGTGCTTGTGTTTGCAGTTCTATGAATGAGGTGGTCCACACGTCTCCTACAATAGGCAGCAACGTGGAGGAGATAGTGGTGAACAACACGCACTTCCTGATGTGGGACATCGGAGGACAGGAGTCCCTGAGATCCTCCTGGAACACGTACTACACTAACACAGAGGTCAGACCACGCACTGTGGCTGTATGGCAGTTGTTTGCTGAACTGTTAACTTGTGTGTGTCTTGAATTAAACTAGGCTGTCTGGTAACATGTAACAAAAACTGCTCAACAATATTGCTATGTAATTACAATGTAAATTCCAAAATATTAAAGGATTAATACAATGTTGCTAGTGTTATTACTTAGATATAAGAGCAACAGTGTTACGACTGTCTTTTTAATATCCTTTCTTATGTCTCTCTTATGTCTCTCTCCCTATCTTTCTCTCCAGTTTGTGATCGTAGTGGTGGACAGCACAGACAGAGAGAGAATCTCTGTCACCAAAGAGGAGCTCTACAGAATGCTTGCACATGAAGTGAGTTTTGGTGTTCTTGGCCATGTTTCATAGTGCACACTGCACACAATATTTGTGTCAATGTAGAATGAGTTTTATAACTAAGATGGGAACAAATTTGTCACAGTGGGCAGAACAAGCAAGGATGAAGGCAGAGCCAAGCACGAGCTAGCGAGATCCTATTGACGTGTTCTTGCAAACATTTGCCTATTTCCATTAGGGAACACCTACTCTGTGAACTGTGCGTGTGCAATAACTCAATTCACCTTTGCACTCTTTCTTATCAACACAATTTTTTAGAACTTTGGCAAAGGCTAAAGTCTACAAAACTTTGCCACTGTTTGAAACAGATTCTAGTTTTGGGAACAGAAAATGTGCAGAATGTCGGCCAAAATCCATCTCATTCTTCTATTGCCGGCCGCTGGGCTTCCTCTCACTACCATATTTGGTATTGAGTGGAAACGCCAAGCGGATGCTTGACATTTATACGTCCAGTGAAATATCTGTCTCATTGTTCAATCTGTGATACTACCCTCAGCCTAGCAAACATGGAAGCAGCCTATGTTCTATGATGATCTATGAGCATATGGGTACCTCTCAATTTCATTCTCCTCATCCTCCCTCCTTGTATTTACTCCTTAATTGTCTTAGAACCCAAACTCAAATCAAATTTGACTGGTTGCATACACATATTTAGCAGATGTTATTGCGGATGTTATTTATTCCCAGCTCCTAAGTTGCTTAGGTGCTGGGAATAAAGTGACCATGTCTATCGGCGTCATCTTGTCATTCAACCTCTCTTCAGGACCTGAAGAAGGCGGGCCTGCTGATTTTTGCTAACAAACAGGATGTGAAAGGCTGTATGTCTGTGGCTGAGATCTCCCAGAGCCTGCAGCTCACCTCAGTCAAAGACCACCAGTGGCACATCCAAGCCTGCTGCGCCCTCACTGGAGAGGGGTAAGCGAAACATTTTCATTTAACCATTATTTATGCCGGTTATTCTCGTTGTGATTAAAGTTATTTTGCAAGAGACCTGGTCCAAAATTCATACAGTGGGGCACTGTTGCTCAGCTTTTTTTAGTGCCAGGGACCGGCAAGCTATGGTCTTTCCTCCTTGGAGGGTCGCTTACATTTAAACTAGCATTTGTCTTATTCCCACTTTTATATGCTGAAAATGACATTATCTCTCTCCATCCTGTCTCCCTACCTTTTAGGTTGTGCCAGGGCCTGGAGTGGATGATGTCACGACTGCGGGTTAGATGACCTTTGACGCTGATCAACAACAACAGTGTGATGTTCCTTTCTTCTCTCTACACCTTCAGTCCTGAGGGATTGGGTGATTTACAGGCGGCTCTTTTCCTCTCCATGAGACTGACTTGACCCGGTTGGCCAGACTCCCTACCGGCCAGGATGTTGTTTTTCTGCTGCGTGTTTATTTATTTCTACAGAACACTGATCTGCTCTGACTGAGAACTGTGAACAACCAGAACTGTACCACTCTACCATTTCAGGATCCATTCTGGGAAGAAAAACTAAACAAAAGACTCTGTGTATTTAATTTCTGAATCTGCACGCTTGGTTTTCATACTATAAGAAAAAGGAATGCTTGGGACAGCTCAGATTTAACAGGAGTCGTCTTTAGTTGTGTGTGAGTGGGCTTGCCTGCCCAGAGTGGCCTTGTTGCAGTATTGTCGGACGGCCTGAGGTGGTGGTATTGCCCTGTGTGTACAGTCCAGTATTTACATTACATCTGCATCCCAAATGGGATATATATATCAGCAAAAAAAGAAACATTCTCTCACTGTCAACTGCGTTTATTTTCAGCAAACTTAACATGTGTAAATATTTGTATGAACATAACAAGATTCAACAACTGAGACATAAACTGAACAAGTTCCACAGACATGACTAACAGAAATGGAATAATGTGTGTCTGAACAAAGGGGGGGGTCAAAATCAAAAGTAACAGTCAGTATCTGGTGTGGCCACCAGCTGCATTAGATACTGCAGTGCATCTCCTCATGAACTGCACCAGATTTGTTAGTTCTTGCTGTGAGATGTCACCCCACTCTTCCACCAAGGCACTTGCAAGTTCCCGGACATTTCTGGGGGGAATGGCCCTAGCCCTCACCCTCCGATCCAACAGGTCCCAGACATGCTCAATGGGATTGAGATCTGGGCTCTTCACTGGCCATGGCAGAACACTGACACTCCTGTCTTGCAGGAAATCACATACAGAACAAGTAGTATGGCTGGTGGAATTGTCATGCTGGAGAGTCATGTCAGGATGAGCCTGCAGGAAGGGTACCACATGCGGGAGGAGGATGTCTTCCCTGTAACACACAGCGTTGAGATTGCCTGCAATGACGACAAGCTCAGTCCGATGATGCTGTGACACCACCCCAGACCATGACGGATCCTCCACCTCCAAATCGATCCCGCTCCAGAGTACAGGCCTCCGTGTAACGCTCATTCCTTTGACGATAAACGTGAATCCGACCATCACCCCAGGTGAGACAAAACCGCGACTCGTCAATAAAGAGCACTTTTTGCTAGTCCTGTCTGGTCCAGCGACGGTGGGTTTGTGCCCATAGGTGACGTTATTGCCGTTGATGTCTGGTGAGGTCCTGCCTTACAACAGGCCTACAAGCCTCAGTCCAGCCTCTCTCAGCCTATTGCCGACAGTCTGAGCACTGATGGAGGGATTGTGTGTTCCTGGTGTAACTCGAGCAGTTGTTGTTGCCATCCTGTACCTGCCCCGCAGGTGTGATGTTCGGATGTACCGATCCTGTGCAGGTGTTGTTACACGTGGTCTGCCATTGCGAAGTTGATCAGCTGTCTGTCCTGTCTCCCTGTAGCGCTGTCTTACGCGTCTCACAGTATGGACATTGCAATTTATTTCCCTGGTCACATCTGCAGTCCTCATGACTCCTTGCAGCTTGCCTAAGGCACATTCACGCAGATGAGCAGGGATCCTGGGCATCTTTCTTTTGGTGTTTTTCAGAGTCAGTAAAAAGGCCTCTTTAATGTCCTACGTTTTCATAACTGTGACCTTAATTGCGTACCATCTGTAAGCTGTTAGTGTCTTAATGACTGTTTCACAGGTGCATGTTCATTAATTGTTTATGGTTCATTGAACAAGCATGGGAAACAGTGTTTAAACCCTTTACAATGAAGATCTGTGAAGTTATTTGGATTTTACGAATTATCTTTGAAAGACAGGGTCCTAAAAAAGGGATGTTTCTTTTTTTGCTGAGTTTGTGTGTGTGTGTATATATACTGTGTATATATATATATATATGTATATATATATATATATATATATATATATATGTATGTATGTATGTATGTATGTATGTATGTATATATATATATATATATATATATATATGTATATATATGTATATATATATATATATATGTATGTATATATATATATATATGTATATATATATATATGTGTGTATATGTATATATATATATATATATGTATATATGTATATATATATGTATATGTATATACAGTGGGGCAAAAAAGTATTTAGTCAGCCACCAATTGTGCAAGTTCTCCCACTTAAAAAGATGAGGCCTGTAATTTATCATAGGTACACTTCAACTATGACAGACAAAATGAGAAGTAAAAAATCCAGAAAATCACTATGATTTTTAAGGAATTTATTTGCAAATTATGGTGGAAAATAAGTATTTGGTCAATAACAAAAGTTTATCTCAATCCTTTGTTGGCAATGACAAAGGTCAAACATTTTCTGTAAGTCTTCACAAGGTTTTCACACACTGTTGCTGGTATTTTGGCCCATTCCTCCATGCAGATCTCCTCTAGAGCAGTGATGTTTTGGTGCTGTTGCTGGGCAACACGGACTTTCAACTCCCTCCAAAGATTTTCTATGGGGTTGAGATCTGGAGACTGGCTAGGCCACTCCAGGACCTTGAAATGCTTCATACGAAGCCACTCCTTCATTTCCCGGGCGGTGTGTTTGCGATCATTGTCATGCTGAAAGACCTAGCCACGTTTATATTCAATGCCCTTGCTGATGGTAGGCTTTGTTACTTTGGTCCCAGCTCTCTGCAGGTCATTCACTCGGTCCCCCCGTGTGGTTATGGGATCACATCGTTCTTGTGATCATTTTGACCCCACGGGGTGAGATCTTGCGTGGAGCCCCAGATCGAGGGAGATTATCAGTGGTCTTGTATGTCTTCTATTTCCTAATAATTGCTCCCACAGTTGATTTCTTCAAGCCAAGCTGCTTACCTATTGCAAATTCAGTCTTCCCAGCCTGGTGCTGGTCTACAATTTTGTTTCTGGTGTCCTTTGACAGCTCTTTGGTCTTGGCCATAGTGGAGTTTGGAGTGTGACTGTTTGAGGTTGTGGACAGGTGTCTTTTATACTGATAACAAGTTCAAACAGGTGCCATTAATACAGGTAACGAGTGGAGGACAGAGGAGCCTCTGAAAGAAGAAGTTACAGGTCTGTGAGAGCCAGAAATCTTGCTTGTTTGTAGGTGACCAAATACTTATTTTCCACCATAATTTGCAAATAAATGAATTTAAAAATCCTACAATGTGATTTTCTGGATTTCTTTCCCTTATGTTGTCTGTCATAGTTGAAGTGTACCTATGATAAAAATTACAGGCCTCTCATCTTTTTAAGTGGGAGAACTTGCACAATTGGTTGCTGACTAAATACTTTTTTGCCCCACTGTATCTGTATATACATACATATACTGTGTATATATGTATGTATGTATGTATATAGTGTGTGTGTGTGTGTGTGTATATATACTGTATGTGTATATATGTGTGTGTGTGTGTATGTATATATATATATATATATATATACTGTACGTGTGTGTGTGTGTGTGTGTGTATGTATATATGTGTGTGCGTATGTTATTTGGAATGCACATTACATTACCTTGTGCCTGCTGTGTCTGAATCCCACATGATGGTGGCTGAAGACACTGAATCAAAGAAAACAAGGGAGAAACCCAACTCCCTCAGCTCATATGAAATACAGTGAATAAAAATAGTGTTTTTCAGTTTTGGGTGCATTACATATGTCATAAATGTGTTTTTATTTTGCAGGTAAGTAATATTTCTCTCTTCGTGGTTTCTAAACAGTGGTTTGTCTTAATGTGACCTTGTGATAGTGTTTTTTTAATGTATTGATAATTTTCAACCAACCGCTGGGGGCAGTATGTTCTGCTGTGATTCTTCAACCAACCTCTGGGGGCAGTATGTTCTGCTGTGGAACATTGGACTCATGTTCAACATTCTTTCAGAGAATGGCCACTGACTGACGGACAGATGGGAACAGTGAGGGAGTGACACTGGACAGTCCATGTAGAAGTCTGTAGGACAGCCAGGGACGGGATGAGGAGAGAGTAGACCAAAGTCAAAGTATCCTTTTATTATCCCAAATGTGGGAAATCACTTGCCTTGCTTCAGATAGAAAGGGTGAGCAGTCAGGCAGGGTTGAGGTGAGCATCTCCAGCACTCCCATAGTGTTGTTGTACATAGTGAGACGGCCCTAAATACTGGGCCAGGTTGTCCTTTCGCAATGGTTCAGATTTCAATATTCCTATAGATAGAGTAACTCATATGTATCCCAGAACAGCACTTCAGTCAGAGTTGATATTTGCATCATATGTTTGTATAGGAACCTAAGTGTTTGATCACCCTTTATTTACGCTCGTTCAGTTTTACAATGAGATTAGTTTTAGTTGGTATAGCCTGACGTATTTATTTCAGAACTGACGTTTGTCAGTCATTGGTCATCAAACGTGAGTAAAATGACCAATATTAAGCAAATAATAATGACAGTAAGCAAATAACCTACAAGTATAGGTAATGTCTGTTGTCTCCATGATTGCCTTGGTGAGTCAGTAGTAAAACACTATTCCATTGGTCACCTGTCCAGAGTGGAGTAGATGGCCTGTCTTCAACAAGGAAGTCTGTCATTGTGTGTGTGTCAAACACCATAAACATAAGAATAATGTGATCTGAAAGGTGAGTACCAAATCCTGGTAATGTTATTCTCATGTATGACTCTCAAGTGTCCCATGCTGCAAAATACTTTTTTTTTATCTCAATGAGAAAAACCTGAGTAAATGAAGGATACATGAAAAATGCAATCATGTTCATCCCACATACATTATAATGATAGTAAAATATAAACATGCCATCATGACTTGCATGACTCAGCACGCAGTATAAAAAACAAGACCTCAGTCAGAAAGCATTCAAACCACAGTCATAGTTCAAACTTTATGGGCTATATGACTCCTACATGTCAGTTACCCGTACCCATGGTAAACATCCCAGGATCCTTTGCACAGTCATGCCATGATGACCTATGACACCATCATTGCCACATCTATCCTCTTACCTCAGTGTTGATGGGGACCATTGTTATCCAAGGAGTTAGTGGTGAGATTTTTGAGAGCTCAGTACCATTGGCATAATGCTGTAGCTATCAATGTGCAGCTGCTACTGTCCTCTATGTCCTCCACCATGCCATTTTTTCCAGTGACTAAGCAGAATCATTTGGCTTCTCCCCTGGTGTTGCTCCTGGGTAGTCTTTATCCCTCTACTGTCTGCTAGAATCATATCGTTAGCCCCTCCAGATTCCCAACCAAAACAGCAAAATTATCCAATTCTGTTTAAAGAATGGATAATAAAGCATTCTGTTCTATCCCCAAACCATATTATACATTCACAAACCATAAAGAGATGGGTTGTTTTTTAATATACTTTTAACCTTGGCCCATAGTGAAGATACTGTAAACACTCCTACTTCACTAAAACGCTGGTGCACTGACTTAGTCTGAATAAGGATGCCATAGCTGTCTCCAATGCAGATAAATTACAACAATATAGACTGGGTACAACGTGTTGAGGTAATGAGCTTTCTCAATGAAGACATGTTTGTATCTTAGCCCTATTTCTCCATGAAGGCCAATTTACCTGTCGTTCTGTTTTTATAGACTTGAAAAACTGCAGCGACGTTGCTAACATGGGCTAGACATTGATTCAGTGTATCACAGACCAGAGTGCTGAGACTACTGCTTTCAGACGAGAGAGAGATGTGTTGTGAGGTGATGAAAAACTCAGCTGTGCCTATTAATCAAAGCCCTATGACTCCCTTCTCCTGTGGGGGATGTCACATACCTCAGCCAGAGTCGCAGGCAGAGCCATAGGATGGAAAGAGAGGTAACAGAAAGGTGATGCTACTGAGGTAATACATGTACAACACTTTTTCTATGAACTTATATACAGTTGCCCATACCAACTTAGGTGAAGGGATATTTTGTATTTTCTCAGGGAAAGCTGTATCACTGTAACATCATCCCCTCCCCCCACATGTACTTCCACTAGCTGAAAATAGTCCACTGTTGTAATTTTTATTTACAGTGGGGTCCATAATTATTGGCAACCTAGATAAAGCAAAAAAACACTAAAATATATAATACAAATACTGAGCTATATTGAATGCTCAAAAATATTTAATACAATTGCTCAGAGATAGAGATTTTGTTTAACAAGTAATAAATAAAATATTGGCAGCCCTGTTTTCAGTACTTCAGCAGTCTACCGAGGATAATGACACTGAGCCTTTCTCTACCAGGTTTTTGGCTAGAATGTCCTGGTACTTTGTAAAGTTCATGATGCCATTGACCTTAACAAGAGCCACAGGACCAGTGGAAGCAAAATAGCCCCATAACATATGAAGTACGTTTCTGCTTATGCTTCCATTTTTTAACGCCAAACCCACCACTGGTGTGCACTGGTGTGCATGGCAAAAAAGCCCTATTTTTATGGCATCTGACAATAGCACTGCCTGGAGTTTGATAAACGGCATTGGCACTTGGATTGGAAACGGTTCTATGATGACATGAAAATAGAGCTATATGCCCACTCACACCAGTGGTGGGTTTAACTGGGATACCACATCTGGGATAACTATAGTTTTAACGATGCTTTGTGTAAAGGATAGTTACTTTGGAGGTGACAACAGCTATTTGAATACAGATCCCAAAAATGACATCTTTTGAAAACTATTTGAGTACAGATCTCAGGAAATAATGACTTTTTAAAACTATTGGGATATAGATCTCAGAAAGCAACTACTTGAAGGAAAGGAGGGGAGCGACTAGGAGAGGGAGACATGCAAGACTTCAGAGACACAACTTGAAGGGAGGGAAACTGCTGGAAGAATGGAGATGGTTTGACACCACAAACCATAACAGGGTAATGTCATACCAGCTTGACTGGTGCCTGATCTAACCTTTAACTCACAGGCTGAGCTCAATCTAGAAGTATGGTATGAGTAACTTGTCATACGTCTTCTGCAGCATACAGTCACATCAGGAGCTCAGTATCATGCTGAGTTGCTATTTACTTCTTTATGGTGCATATTTATTTAGGGTTGGTGGTGTGACAGCAGGTCAATGGTTTGATTCCCTTTTCTTCAAATCCAGTGGCTCATAATGGCATTGACCCTGCTCCAGACATCACACAGCCCGTGGCCAGGGAGACTTAACACAGGACCTTGATCAGAGAGTCTCCTGCATAGAGTCAGTCAGTACAGTCAGTACCCCCACCTGAACTACAGTACCAGTCACTCCAAGGGCAGTATCACGTGTCTCAGAGGGCTGATCTAGGATCAGGTCCCCCCTGTCCATGTTATAATCCTATTCATTTATTATGATCAAAAAAGCAAAACTGATCTTAAATCAGCACTCCTGCTCTGAGACGCTTGATACATACAACCCCAGACTCAGAGCCCACTTCCACTCAAGGAACCCCCTGCAACACACTGTCCCCACTGACATCACCCCCAAACCACCCAACATTCGTGATCACTTTCCATCACCCCCTAGGGGGGCAGGTAGTTGGGGTTTTCTCTTGTTTTCTTTCCCCTCTCTGCCCCTTCTTACCCCTTCCTCATAGTTGTATACAATGTGTATACAAAACATTAAGAACACCTGCTCTTTCTATGACATACACTGACCAGGTATGATTTGATTTGATTTGTTGTCCTCATTTGGATTCCAAGAGTCTTTAAACATTAAAATACAATTTATAATACAATCACATTTTCACATATAACTCACTGTTACAAACAGCAAACATAATACACTGCCATATTGACCAGATAAAAAATCTAACAGTATGCAAAGGTAGATTGGTTCCTTCATGTACCATAGTCCTGCATAACCTTCCAATTTATTATATTTAAATGGTTCTAATGTATTGTTTGAATTTATTTAATGAAAGGTATTTGGTTTGCTCAGATAAATTATTCAATTTCTTTATTCCTCTGAATCTAAATGCTATTTTGATTATTTCTCTTTTCTGCCTGGATAACACATTGATGGTGGACAATCTATTCCTAGTATTGATTGAATGTCTGTCTCTTAACTACTGAATACTGTTGTTAATGGAGTTTGGCCGTTTTAAAGGGTGTGCATCGTAAGGGTGTGCATGCGACCAAGCTTCAACTTCCTGACTGATGTCTTGAGATGTTGCTTCAATTTATCCACATAATTTTTCCTCCTCATAATGCCATCTATTTTGTGAAGTGCACCAGTCCCTCCAGCAGCAAAGCACCCACACAACATGATGCTGCCACCCCCTTGCTTCACGGTTGGAATGGTGTTCTTCGGCTTGCAAGCCTCCCCCTTTTTCCTCCAAACATAACGATGGTCATTATGGCCAAACAGTTCTATTTTTGTTTCATGAGACCAGAGGACATTTCTCCAAAAATTATGATCTTTGTCCCCATGTGCAGTTGCAAATCTTAGTCTGGCTTTTTTATGGCGGTTTTGGAGCAGTGGCTTCTTTTCTTGCTGAGCGGCCTTTCAGGATATGTTGATATAGGACTCGTTTTCATGTGGATATAGATACTTTTGTACCTGTTTCCTCCAGAATCTCCATAATGTCCTTTGCTGTTGTTCTGGGATTGATTTGCTGTTGTTTTGGGATTGATTTGCACTTTTCGCACCAAAGTACTTTCATCTCTAGGAGACAGAACGTGCCTCCTTCCTGAGCGGTATGGCGGCTGCGTGGTCCCAAGGTGTTTATACTTGCGTGCTATTGTTTGTACAGATGAACGTGGTACCTTCAGGCGTTTTGAAAATGTTCCCAAGGAAGAACCAGACTTGTGGAGGTCTTCACTTTTTCTGAGGTCTTGGCTGATTTCTTTAGATTTGTCCATGATGTCAAGCAAAGAGGCACTGAGTTTGAAGGTAGGCCTTGAAATACATCCACAGGTACACCTCCAATTGACTCCAATTATGTCAATTAGCCTATCAGAAAGAAGCTTCTAAAGCCATGACGTCATTTTCTGGAATTTTCCAAGCTGTTTAAAGGCACAGTCTATTTAGTGCATGTAAATTTCTGACCCACTGGAGTTGTGATATAGTAAATTATAAGTGAAATAATCTGTCTGTAAACAATCGTTGGAAAAATTACTTGTGTCCTGCACAAAGTAGATGTCATATCTGACTTGCCAAAACTATAGTTTGTCAACAGAAAATTTGTGGAGTGGTTGAAAAACCACCTTGTAAACTTCCGACTTCAACTGTAGGTTAAGGAGGGATTTTTAAGCCTTGAGAAAATAGATACATTTTACATTTTAGTCATTTCACAGACGCTCTGATCCAAAGCAATTTACAGTAGTGAGTGCATACAGTTTCGTAATGGTCCCCCGTGGGAATCGAAACCACAACCTTGGCTTTGCAAGCTCTACAAACTGAGCCACACGGGACCACATGGATTGTGTATGTGTGCCATTCAGAAGGTGAATGGGCAAGACAAAAAGTGAACTGCCTTTGAACATGGTATGGTAGTAGGTGCCCGTTCTTTTTTGTCGAGAACTGCAACACTGCTGGGTTTTTCACACTCAACAATTTCAACACTTGAAGGACATCCAGCCAACTTGATACAACTCTTGGGAAGCATTTGAGTCAACATGGGCCAACATATCCCTGTGGAATGCTTTCGACACCTTGTAGAGTCCATGCCCCGATGAATTAAGGCTGTTCTGAGGGCAAAGGAAGGGGGGTAAGGTGCAACTCAATATCAGGAAGGTATTTCTAATATTTGGTATACTTAGTGTATATTGCACTCAGATAAATTTACTTAACAGGTGCTATTTTCTTGAGGGATCACTTAGGTATATTTAGATTTTGAAACCTGAGAGCGCCAGCCTCTGATTGGTTGGTTGGACCACATGATAACCACGGTGCTGCTGCAGCTGTGAGCTGTCGCCCATCGTTTCTGTGGAGGGAAGTTGGGGAGGCTCTTTGGCGGCTTGGGAAACAATTAAACTCTAAAGTAAACTGGTAAGCTAAAAGAATCAATAAACTGAACATATTCCTTCCTTTCATCTTACCGCTCCAGCATTGCCATCGTTTGGGACTATTTTGTCTTCTGTACAGTTTTGTCTCCTGCTGCCTTTGGATTGCTTAGAGATAGTTAATGAAGGAACAATCCCAGTTAACGGGCTGTGTCCTCGTTAAAGCAGTCTCGGAGCAGATGATTTCCAGAGACCAACAGGCCAACAATGGGACACCTTTTTAAAACACACCACGAGTTTGTTGCATTTTCCAAACCTCTCCTGCTTCTGTTTTCAAGTCATTTTTGGTGGAAAAGTACTTTTGTGAATGAGTGCTAAAAAAGGGTAGTTAGTACAGCCATCCTAAATTTAACCTGCAGCCTCAGAAGGCATTGGAGCTCTGTTAGCTAAACAAAGCCAGCCAATCAGACTGTGGTATCAACTTACATGATAAACAGCTGTCCCAACCCTTCAGTCAGGAGGCGCAGGACTGCTCTAGGGGGGTTTAAGGTGTCAAACTCTCATCAAAGTCTACCGGCCTTCAAAAGGAATTCCAGTACAACTGTGATCCCACCTTTTAGCTGTACCTGAGCTTTATCTTATCTGGTGTGGAATTGGAGTTGATCACATTGAGAGTGAATGTTAATTCTGACGCTTATTTGTTTACTTGTCTAGGCTTTAGGACAAAACACAAATTGGAATATCAGTTTGGGACCCTAGTGGACAGCAAGTCAGCAGCTTCCTTTACTGTAAGGTTTCTGGAAATACTACAGGAGTCTTTCTTGGGTACGACATGTTGCACTGTTTGGCATCATTGTGTGTGCATGTTATGTGTGAATGACTTTGTTAGAAGGTTCTGTCCATATCATGTATTTGACTTTGGTGGTTTGGGTTCACCAGAGACTGCAAGGCAGGTTCTTAAAATATCTCTGTTAATGTTGTCCTTCAGCCTCTGGTAAAGACACATTGCTCTATGGAGGGCACTAGTACTGCTTTTTCCTTCTAAAGAGGAAATGTATTGTAACACAGAGTTTTACATTGATGTTGACTTTTACGTTCAAATTATGGATACTAGATGATTGTGAATTGTGCTTGTAAAGTTTCAACCGTATTTTACTGGGAGGTGCATCATTGAGAATTTAAATGCCTGATGATGTTATGTGTTTGAGGTAGAAACCCCTAAAACTGCATCATCATGGATGAGAATGAAGAAATTGAGGAGGAGTTTGAGGAGGATGAGGAGATTTTTGAGGAAGAGGTAAGTAAATATTTTCTTGCGACATCAACACAACACACCGTCATTGTCTTAGGTACTCAGACTCAGTCAATTCAATTCAAATTCATTGAAGGAAAATTAGAATAGGAATCAGAATTTCAGTTTACCTTCTGAATTTCAATGTAATTGGAACCCCAACCCCATTCCAAACCCACTACATATGTTCTTAGGTCTGAGTTGAGTTATTGAGTTGAGTTTATTTTATTTTTTTACAGGGACAGTGCACATTAATCAACGTTTCAGTAAAAGTGCCGGTTTTAGCCAGCCGGCTAATTTTCAACCGCAGTCCCTGGGCAGGTTATTAAAAACAATTACAATATAGACAATAGCAACATAGGACACGCAAGACATAGCATACAGACATAGCAACATAGAACAAAAAGCAGCAAGACAAAATTCATAAAAGCAACAGTGTTTCCACACCTCACAAGCTACAGACAACAGACAACATGGAAAGCGGCAACACACAGCTAGGGACCATGTTCACAAATCTGATTGACCTTTAGCCATGTCTGATTGACCTTTAGCATTTTGTGAAAGTGGCCACAGTTCTATGGCCACAGTAGTTAAATCAAATTTTATTGGTCATATACACGTGGTTAGCAGATGTTATTGCGAGTGTAGCGAAATGCTTGTAAACAAAGTTTCCTAAGGACTAGAAGCGAGACAGCCTGTCTGTCGACGACATTTCTCTCTTCCCCGGCTCTGGTACTGGTGGGTCTCCAGGTTAACTAGCTAGCTTTACTCAGTCCCTATGACTAGGCAACTTAGTTTTGATACCACCCCAGTAAGTCGTTCAGGAGTCCAGGTGTCTTTGAGCTTTGAGCAGGGTTAGATCCTGTTTCCAAAGAACACACATCTTCCTATATGCTAGCTATAGACATGACCCTGGCTAGCCCAGTACAGTCCAGATAACTGTAAATCAGACCAGGAACCGGCCATTAAAATCAAAACCACTACCACTTTCCTCTTTTCTTGGACATTTTAAAGCCCAGTTATGAACATAAAAAGTAATCACACGCTTTTGTTTACAAGGACCATCACACTTAAGCAGTGTGATGTTAAAAATGAGAAAACACCTTTAACTTGGTAGTCGATGAAGAAGTAGTAGAAGTACACTTTACCTGACCAACCACCAACCACTTCAAGAGTTCCAGAGAGATCAACTACTGACAACTATAGGCTTTGATGGCAGGAGCACACTGATGAAATAGGTCTAGTTATTACACAACAGACAGTGTGAAGACATTGCTGTCATTCCTGCAGATACTGTCAATTTGTATTAAGTTACACTGCACTGCAATATGCATGAATGGAAGAGTCCATCATCATTCGTCATCTATAACATTTCTTACACTATTGGTGTAAAATGTATAGTAATGTTGGGATGATGTTCCATTCAGAAGAGTTATGGATTGTTTGGGGAGCTGCTATTTTGTTGGAAGTAACCAACGATTTGTGTTAGATATAAACATGTAGTATCAGTAAGATTATACTGTGCCTTTCTTCAACCATGTGTAATATTGGTGCAAAACCTCTGTCACACAATTAAAACATTTTGAAGCGTTTGGCTTCAGACTGGCAGTTCTGGAGATAATAATAATCTACACAGTCTATTCCAGTGTTGACAGCTCCCCAAGCTCTAACATAGATTTTCATACTGTGTCATTGTATTTCTTTGTGATGGTCCACTCAGAGCGTCCAATGGAAGAGTGAAAGCAGAAGGCTAATAACTGAATCTCTTATTTCCTGGTGAAATAGGGTCAAAGTTAGCCTCGTATTTGTCTAAACTTTATGTTGTTGATAACTTATAGTGGAATCCAAATAATTTCTTCCTAATTGAGGATATGGAAGATACTTCTGATTTGTCATTGTTACAAATTCAAAACATTTAGAAAAATGAACTACAGTATTTGGAAAGTTATTGTGTGGTTCCCATATAACATATCCACTTTTTCAAAGAGATTTATCTTTAATGCAAAAATGTAAATGCTTTGTAATGCAGAAAGATAATAATACGCTCAACTCAATACACTCTGATTTCACTACTACTTTCATCTACACTTTGGAGGTCATTTTTAAAGAGATGACTTTGATCTTAATAGTAAGATAGCGTCTTTCATCTGATCTATAGGCTGGGGAGAAACGTGCAGCTGTGCATTTTATAGGATATACAGTACTCTACGTTGCGGATAATAACTGGGTGGATTGTACAATCATTCAGGACAACAATTTTTTGTTGACATTTCAGGGTGGTTATTAAGTGGTTATTAATATGGATTATACTGCACTAAGTATTTCATATGCAGCATTTAACGATTTGAACAAGAGCAGTTTCTCATGATAGTACATTGTTTTATGTTATGCTGCTTTTTCCTCTTAATGTTAATCAAGTTTGAGATCTTTTCAACTTCCAATTTGACAGTATATTTTTCTCCCAGTAAGATAAATATTTATTCTGAGCTCTGATATGTGGCTGTTAAACACTCTCGGGACGGGACAGCACAGGAGATACACATTTAGCAGTTGACATAGTGAGAAGTGCTGCCTGCTGTAAATCACACGGTAGCAGCTCCAGTAGCCGAGCTTGGGTCTGCTAACATCACTCATAGGATGTGCTTAGGAGGTTGATTCATGTAGAGAGAAACCAGCAGTCACCTAGCAGCTAGCTAGAGGAGGAAGGCAAATGTAAGCTCTGTAGGAGCAGAATCTCAGCCTGATTCCAGATCTGTTTGTGATGTCTTGCCAACTCCTCACAAGAAGATTCTACCTGTTCTCTGTCCTCCATTGTATATTGTCATTTGTAAAACCTGTTGGGGAACAACAACAAAGCGGGTGTGGGGTAGTTCATGTACCTGTATGATTCTCCTCCTGTCTTGTAGAGTCAGAAAACGGCCTCTTACAACTGTTGTTTGAAGTGTTTGCGATTTTTACCCCCCCCAGCTCTGGTCTATCAGTGTTTCAGTAGACTGTTTGACATTTGAATCGCAGGCCTATGTTATGTCGGGACGATAATGATGATGATTCTGACCATTAGTTTGAGGGTTTTCTAGACAGTTCCACCAGTAGGGTTGTTAGACGTGTTCATCGGGCTGTCCCCTATTAATGGTATGGCAATGAGTACCTTCCTGAGTTAGAGAACAATGTCTCACTCTCAACTCACAGGGGCCACTGGTTATAAGTTTGGCTTAGTTAAAGTTAGACACAGGCTATTCAGGGAACATGTGTGAGAATGTTTTTAGTTTAGTAGACTATGTTTCTCTGATTTAAGCTAATAGTAAGGAGATTTATTAGTATAATCACTAAGGATTAAAACAGTTTTAGCTGTCTTGTTGATATTTGGATTCATAGCGACTATTTACAACAAGGAAAATGGACTTGTTGATGGAATAACCAACAAGAATAGCCAGTGAGGTCATGTTTTACAAATATTCTACTGTTTCCATTGTCCCAGACAAACTCACTCAGTCAAAACCAAATAAAGTATTTGAAATGATTGTAAGTAGATTTGAACCCAGGTCTGGTCAGAGGGCTCTGTCAGATGCAGGCAGGCAACCAGCACACAGTCAGCCAGGCAGACAGAGCTGTCAGTCAGGCAGTCATTCAGGGCTATTATAGGCTCCTACTCCTCTTTCCCCCTGGAATAGAGGCTTCATTACACTCTTCAGTAATCACAGTATATACCAGGATCCAAAAGGACACCTTCAAGGTCACTGGAGGGATCTGGGATATATGGAACCTTTTATTACATTATAGTGAATGTAGTTATTATATCATTATGCTAATTGTCAAAGACTGTAGCTGAACGTTAGTGCTGAACGCAGAATATCTGACTGAACTACCACAACCAGATAATTGTGGTGACAGTGCAGATGAGTGTTAAGTGAGTATTAGAATGAGTATTACTGTTTATCAATGTTGTTTACAGTATAAAAGGCTAACTGAATGTGTCAGAGATCAGGGAATTATTGCACCAGAGCTGGGGAAAAACTCCATCCAATACATTTGTGACATGTCTTCCTTTTGTTTGTAATGGCGATTTTGAAACCAGCGAGTTGTTCCTATATTTATAGTATTTTGAGGAGACGGTGACTTCGACCACCTCTCACCAGACCACAACTCAGGTGGGAGCAGAGGTGAAGCAACAGGTAGAAGACAACAGTGAAATAAACAGCACATGCAGCTCATGATGCTTCGGTTGTGCTTGCATGTCATGGGGGTTATTCCACAGATGTAAGCCTAACAAAGGAGAGAAATTCTAGAAAGGATACTGTTTAAAAAAGCGTTGTGCGTGACCCTGTGGATTATTAAACAAACTACCTTGTTTAACAATTCACAATTTACTCAAGTCGAGGAAGACATTTTTTGGGCCATTCCAAAAGTGAGTTCCCAAACAAAAAGGCGATTGTTTGGGTAATTCACAAATCATGACTTCATGTACATTTTCTCAGGCTAGTGAGTGATTGATGAAATAGCCCTCATATAGGCAGATTTTGCTAAATGATGCATGCAGTCAATTGTGTCTTGTTCACCACTGCTTTTGTCCACTGGCTCGTTCATGGCCAGTCTCTCCTTCCCTTTCCTTCAGTCTCCTTTCCTTTTCATTTCCTTCACTCATTCCCTTTCCCTCAATTCCTTTCCTTCGTTCATTTCCTTTCCCTCAGTCCCTTTCTTTTCCTGTAGCCCTGATAATAAGTCCTATCCTCTGTCCCTACTAGACCTTAACCTAGCCAATACCTTATTATCTCCCATCCCATTACCTCCATGTAGAATTACATTGTCATGTAATCATTCCATTTAATGCCTTGATACGGTCAAATACCACAATTAGTAGCTAAGGTGATTTTCTTTTTATCAGCCAGTGCAATGAATTCTTGCAGGTAAGTGAACTTGGTTGCAGAGTAGCATGAAGTAGACTAAGTCATTGTTGCTTTCACACACGTGTCCCTTTTGTAAGAGACTTATGATAGTCAAAATGTCATTCACTTGTTTACCCATTTATCTATATTACACCTAGAATAATACTAATATTCTGTCATTGTTACAGCAGCATTGATTCTGTCTTGTTTCTGGTTTCTCTGTATTGTCTCGCCAGCCTCTTTGTTGTAAATGGATGTGTACCTCTGGTCTGGTTTCCTCTCATAAAGGAACAACAGTCATAGTTTGACACATGACTAACAGCCTTACCTCTGTTCCCCAGTCTGGCGTTCCGGTGAGAAGAGTCGTCAGGAAGAAGGCTAAGGTGGACACCTCCAAGTTCATGACTCCTTACCTGGCCCACAGCCAGAAGATGCTGGACTTGTTCTCCTACGTAAGCAAGCCCATTACAACCAGGTCATGTTCATTAGGGTACATCGTAGCAAAACGTTTTGAAAAGTCTAGGTAGTCCCTTTTCTGTTTCCTTCAGTATTCTTCCGTATATTGCCTAATGAAGAGAACCCAAGTCAATGCTTTTTTCATGCCCCCCCCCCCCCTTTTTGGATCATGATTATGAAGTTACATTGTTCTGATGTGTCCCTAACAGAACAAGTATCGTCATGCCTATGACAAGGCTAAGGGGAAACCCTATGACATCTCAGCTGACACCCCTGAGATGGTCCGGATCAAGAAGGCTCAGGAGCAGCTGTCTGAGGTATGGAGGCCTCGGTTCTATTCTGTCCCCTTCTCTGATAGATATCATATATCACAGTCTCAGTCAATGTTGCACTGTCACTAATAATAATATCAAAATAAAACTTTGGTCAAATCTACACTTGACTCATTGCCCCTACCAGGTGAAATACCGGATGGAGGGAAATAAGGTCAAGTGTACCAGTCTGTACGATGGGGAGGCCAGAGAGATCGCCCATGTCAAGCATGTCTCGGAGTTGATCAGCAAGGTTCTGTACAGGGCCAAGTGGGATGAGACTAAGGACAGGTACTTACTGCCTCCTGATGCCCCTGAGCTTGTCCTGGCTGTGAAGAATGCTGCCAACTACAGCAAGGTAACTTCATACTCAGCCTTCACTGTAGTGGTGCTGTTACAACACTTGTCCCAGGCTAATTTATTGAGTCGTAGGAGAGAATAATAATATTTTGTACGTAGATTACTCAATTTAGATGAATCCAGAATGATCTAAGTAATTCATCTTTATTCCAAAAAAGGGTGGCTATAGATTGCTTTTCTATATTTGAACTTCTCCTTTTCTTTTTCTGTGTGATCAGAAACTGTACACAGAGGCCTGGGATGAGGACAAGACCATGTGCTATCCCTACAGTGACTCTCCTGAGCTGCGCAGGGTGGCAAAGGCACAGGAGGTCCTCAGTGATGTGAGTACTGCAACTTCCTGTTGGTATTCTAACTTTCACTTAACTACACTTTACCTTGTGATTACAGCAAGTTGATATCAGTGTTATTAGGTCGGTTTTATAGTACTGTTTTAAAGTTACTGTAAGTTGTATTTGAACAGCATTCATCTTTTACACTGGGTAATTGTTACTGGATAACTGGTTGTTCTATGATTTAAATGTTGTAAGTCATAAATATCCTTCTCAACAACACTTCCTAGAATGCAGTGTCTGCATCAGTCAGCTGAACCACGTCCACGAGTGTGGTGGTTCACTTTGTAATTCACTTGGAACAATTCATTGCTCACATCACATTAGGACAGTAAGGTGTCCAACATCAATCAGACTTCAGGAAAACACAGTTCACCCCCTTCATTTAAAAACTCTATTTTTGCTCCCTGAGCTTTTTGTTTTCTGCTGACTCAGATGTTCCATATGGAACCATTTCCTCTGAGCAGCTATTTCTACATGTAGGATGCAATTCAAATGGTCACTGCTGTCGCTCTTTGAATTTCAGATTTCCGCTGTTCCAATTTATTGGCTTATCCAGATATCATCAAGCAGAGCATTACCACATGTAGCTAACAGGCATCACATGTTGTGTCAAAGGTCAACTATTGATTATGGCCTGGGGTGGCCTAGCGGTCACTGCTGCTGCCTTCAGAGCGAATAAGCTGGTGTTAATATGGGTTTGAATCCAGCACACACCCTTCTAACACACTGTTCTACTTACTTTCCTGTCTCCCTTCTGTGTCTCTTCTGTTCCTCTCACCATTCTGTTCTGCTCCATTCTGCAGATCTTGTACAAGAAGGGTCATGCTGAACGCACGGCGAAGTACACCTCTCTGGCTGTCCCTAATGATATGGAGTTGGCCAAGAAAAATTTTGAACAGCGCAGTGACGTAAGTGGTGTGACACACACACAGACACACACTGATTCATTGACAATGGCTTCTCATCATCCTTGACAGCATTGTAATGTAGACATTTGAGACAATCATTATCATAGCCCTCAGCTGTAGAGTCCTGACAGTGAGGACAAGGTGGACCAGTGGGTGTTGTCAGTCACTGCCTGACATGGGTGAGGTCCCCAGCCCTGCTGTCCTTGTCCCTGGGAGATAGAGGGGGATGACTGCCACCTGCTCCATGATATTATTGGAAGGCAGCAGCCCTGTTCTGGCAGACAGACGTGGCGCAACGACAATAGCCTGAGATTATTTTAAATCCCCGCCGCTCCCAACATGTTTTATACACCCCCTGTAGCTGCAGAGGCCCAAACAATTTCAGCGTCCATCTATAATGTTCATATCATTCTGTTTTGAATGACTTTTAAGGCAACATTTTGACAGATAATATTTGAAGTGTTTCTTGATTGTGCCATGCCTCTATTTTTCCATTTTAGTTCAGTAGCTTATTTTAAATGACCCCAAAGTCTAACTTTTCCTTGTTTTTCTCTTGCAGCTCAAGTACCATGAGGACTACAACAAGAACGTCAAGGGCCACTGGTGTGAGACGCCCTACATTGATGTGGCTGTTGCTAGGGTGGCTATGGACAACGTCAGCAATGTAAGAGCCCACTATTGTATAGCATATTAATAGTTATTGGCATAAATTACATTACAGTATACCTTCATCAAGTCATAACCCATCATATCAATATTTGTCTTTTCTCATTTCAGAAAAAGTACACGGCTGCATATGAGGACATAAAAGACCAAATCAATTTTATGCAAACTGAGACGCCAGAATACAAACAGAACAAGAAGTCTGGTCACGCTGCCAGCTCAGTGAGTCTATAGCCCTCAAAGAGAGGGACATGAAGGAGAACACACAAGCACACACAACACACACATACACACACCAACCAACCAGCTAACCAACAAACCAGCTGTCTTCTGCTTCTCTCAGAGAAAAGAAGCAGGGAAGTGGGAGCTGGCTGAGTATATTTTTATAGATCCATCTCATGCGGCAGCAAGCAGAGAGACACACGACACTGGTTTGACCTCGAGCTCTAAACAGAGCGTGAGTCAACACCGTGACTCTTTTGTCACGCAGGCATCAAGATGTGCCCACACATGTTCTGTACCCAGAGTCAGAACACTTGATAAAGAATAAATCACTGGCAAACAGTAGTTTAAATACATTTAGGCTAAAACGTAGGTGGTAACAAAACTGTAGCTTTTTTTTTGTAGTTTTCGAGAAGGAGTCATTGCCTATAAGCATTTTTCAATCCAATTTAAACACTTCAATCCAAAATCTGCTATGATGATGAGTAATTGTATTAACCTTGCCATGAATCACTGTATCACAGCAAACCATATGTATAATGTTTTGACTTGTACCCATTCTTCTCTCCTCAGATCAAATACAAGAAGGACTATGAGAAGAGCAAAGCGGTGGCTGACTACAACGTTCTCCCAGCCTCTGACAACCCTCTGCTCAGGCAGCTGAGATATGCTGGCACCATCTTGAGTGACGTAAGTGTCTCAGTCGGGGAGACTGAACCATTGGTCCAAACAGGTGTCATACTGAAATAGACAGAAGTTACAGGAAGCTAAACAATCACATCTCTTCTATGAGAGGCAGTCATTAGTTACAGAAAACCATTTAGTATCCCATCCCATGTTCTGGCAGACAGCAACAGTTATCGTTCATCTCCGTACTCAAAAGTCACGACTCGTGTTTCAAATGAACTTGTATAGTTTTTACTAGTACATTTTTATCTAGACAGTTGGCAGTTTGCTAGTTGGACAGTTTGATAGTTGGCTGCTAACAGGGTAGAAGTTATCACAGCAGATTCCTGCTAGTTAAATCATGACAGTAAGTAAGGGTGCACCCCCCCTCTTACTGAATTATCAGGGGCCACTTATACTGTAGTTAACCCACTGAAGGTGTAACATGACCCAAGCACTACTTTGATGAGTCTAGTTAGTTACTAGTCATTCACTGTCAACTTGTTAATAATTAGTGTAGCCATTCATAGAGCCTTATATTTGGAATTAAGATGGATATAGTTTTATTCATTTTGCCGAATTTCATCAATTGAAAGCCAAGTGCTAACTTTGATATGTATTTGAGACATATAACTACTTTTGGTTGCTATTATTTTCTGCTCATCATTTCTTCTCTGGTCACTCCTTTTGCAGAAAGTGTACAAGGCCAGCTATGAGAAATCGAGGGGGTCCAGTATCAACTACTGTGACACACCCAAATTCAAGATGGACTCTGTTGTACAAAAGTTCAGTGACGTGAGTATTCCCTTCATAGTCTTCACTGACGATGTTAATGTTTTGCTTTTTAAATTGTTCAACAAATCATTGAACAGCACATTTTACATTTAACTTTTACATGTTAGTCATTTAGCAGACACTCTTATCCAGAGCGACTTACAGTTAGTGCATTCATCTTAAGATAGCTAGGTGAGACAACCACACAACGCAGTCATAGTAAGTACATTTCTCCTCAATAAAGTAGCTATCAGCAAAGTCAGTGCTATTAAGAAAAGACAAGTGCGAGTGTTAGTTCAAGAAAGACATTACAAATGGCAGCAACGACCCGACTGATCATTTAAAGTGGATCTCCTTTATTGTATGGAAGTGGTGAATGGATCTTACATGGATTCATCTTTACTCCCTCTATCTCCCCTCACAGGTCCATTATAAAGACAAGTATAAGAATGAGGTGAAGGGACACTATATTGGCAGCTATGAGGACATCTACATGCTTCACTGCAAGAAAGTGGAGGAGATAAAGAGCGAGGTAAGTCATGTTGCATTGTTTTTATTTTGTTCTCTCCTCTGAGGCTTTGTTAAGAGTAAGACATTGGTTATCTCTCAAATGCCTCCTTACTCCTTATATAGGGCACTAGTTTGATCCAGGGCCCAGTGTACGACAGGCAACTTCAGTCTCAGTGATTACAAAGGAATCATCTGTTCTTCTGTCTTTTCAGCAAAATTACAAAGCAGATTATGAGGACATCAAGACGAGATGTTTCTATCCTCAAACCATGACGCCAGAATATGAGGCTTATAAGAAAGTTGCACAGTGTAAAGATGTAAGTATGCCTATTGAAGAAATATTACAAATTATAACCAGTCATTTGCACTATGATTAGTGATTGAACATTAGATTTACATAATTCTTTATTTTTTATTCTTGATATTGATATGTATAAATGTACTTTTTTTTTGCAGAAAGTTTACCGGCAACATCCGGACACAGTGAAATTTACGCAAGTGACAGATTCGCCTGTTCAAGTGCAATCTGCCATCAACGCCAAACAGCTTAGTGATGTATGTATTCAACTTTTACGACAGACCTTATATGAGTGTTAAGTTCAATTTTAAATAGTTACAGTATGAAATTGCAATTACGTATATCTGTCTCCCTTAAAAAATAGGTATTATGACCTCAATGGAACAACCTGTTAAAAAAATATATGATTTAGAATTTTGTGAGAATTTTGGAACAAATACCAGAAAATAGACTTCAAGGTTGAGCCGTTGCCATGACATTAAAGATTCCTGAAGGCTGTTGCCTGAAAATGTGCTCATTCATCCACTTAGCACATAGCTCAGCTGTCTTCCTGTGGATGCCATGGAAACCAGAGAGAGTTATCTCTCTCTCTCTGTAGTATTAATAGCAACATGCATTCAGTCTGCTGAAAATAACCCTAGTCTCAAATGAGAGGAGGGGGGCTGACAGTTATGAGAGACTACTCTGAAAGGAGAGGCCTCTCACTCCTTTGAGAAAGGCAGCACTGCCCTCTAGTGGTGTGGAATGACCCATGTAGTACTCATCTTCTCCACAATATAGCTCTCCTCTGATCTACATAGTGCCAACTGTACATTTTCCTGTACCTGACTGTACTGTATTTTCATGAGGTTCTTTCTGTCTTTTCCAGCTCAACTACCACGCAGCGTATGAGTTGGATAAGTTTAAGTGTGCCCTGCCTCCAGACTACCCATTCTTCATCCAGTCCAAAGTTAACGCATTTAACCTTAGTGATGTAAGCCAAATTCTGTTGATGATACTGTAGATAATGTTTTAAAAATACAGTTGTAAATCGAATCCAGTTATAATTTCATTTGTTATAATATGATTTGAAAATAATATGCTAGTATTGACATCACTTCACAATCACTGTAGTTGGTTATCGTTGACCTCATTGGATAAACCCTCCTGATTTTTACTTGCATGATACTGATATCTTCAATGTATTTGCAACTCTGTGCAGAATTGTTACAAGTATGATTGGGAGAAAGCAAAAGCCAAGCAGTTCGAGTTTAAGGGTGATGCTATCTCAATCCTTGCAGCCCGTGCCCACACAAATATAGCCAGTGACGTGAGTATGCATGCACTGACATAAACATCTACACATACATGTAATATTAGTATTCATATTGATAATGCTGACAGTTTCCTTTGGTGTACTTTGTAGTATAGGCCTTGACCTAACTTTTGCTCTTTGCCCTCAGGTTAAATACAAGAAGGATTTTGAGAAGAACAAGGGAAAGATGGTGGGAGCCCTCAGCATCCATGACGACCCCAAGATGCTACACTCCATGCACGTGGCCAAAATACAGAGTGATGTAAGTCATTTTCCTGCCCAGGGAATCAAGATTAGACAAAAAATGTGTCGGCTAGCTTAATCTGGAACATTTGAAATGTTGGTTGATGTGCAATGTCTTTGACAAATAAACCTGATAAAGTAAATTCAATTTCACTTAGTTTTGGTATGAAACAGAAATATGAGGATAGTGGCTGTCAGTGTGACAGGGGTATAAGGGCTTACTGTGACTCGTCTCAACTTTATATTAAATAAACACTTTTTTTTATCATTGAGAGTATATGGTGCCTTACCTTCTAATTGTCTCAAACTCTCTCCACAGCGTGAGTACAAGAAGGACTACGAGAAGACAAAGACCAAGTACATTACCACGCTGGACATGATGTCTAACACCCTGGCCAAGAAGTCCCAGGGTATTGCCAGCATGGCCGGCTACCGGACCATCCACAACCGCTACCTCCTGCCCTACGACGCCATGTCCCTGGAGCGGGCCAAGAATGCCAACATCATCCAGAGTGACGTAAGAACACCATCAACCAGATTGATAGATTGATCAAAAGATAGATTGATTCATTAATCTGGCTGATTGATCTAATTGATTGACTGACTGATTTGGTTTGCTTTCATCCTATTAAAGGTCTGGGGAAAAGGTTTTAATAATATTGGAACATTTCAAAAACGGTAGAAGTATAATGAAAGTATTACTCCCGCTTGGTTATTTTCCCTCACGACAGAATGAATACCATTCAGACTACAACAACTTCACCAAGGGATCTGGTTGGGTCACCTTCGGCTCCATGGAAGTGGAGAAGGCCAAGAAAGCCGGAGAGATCCTCAATGAGGTAGCTACTACAACATGATCTAGTTCAAGGTTTAAGTTTATTTGCCATAATGTAGTTAATACTCAGGGAACCATACCATAACTCTCACAATAAAAACACTATGAATTGTAAAATATGTTTTGTTATGTATGGTCTTTTCTTGCTTTGACAATACAGAGACACAACAAGATTGGTTTCATCTGCTTTGACCTATTTGTTCCATTTTTTCCTCCACTTCAGAGAAAGTACCGTCAGCACCCAGACACCGTCCCGTTCACTTCCATCGCTGACCACCCAGTCATGATGCAGGCCCAGGTCAACCAGCTAATGAGGAGTGATGTGAGTATTATTATAGTAACATTATTGGCTGATAGAATTATTCAGATCATTCAGACATCATGGGGGCGGTTTCCCTGTGTCGAGAAAACTGTTTACTTCATAGCGGTGACATATTCAACTTGGTACAAATGTGATTTTTTTAAAAATTTAAATAAAGATGAAACAATCAGTAATTCATTTATTTGGATGGAACACCTATTTTATATCTATAAATATGTGTTTGTGCACTCAATGCAATTTGTATTCTTCTTCCACTGCAGCTTCACTACAAGAAGGGTCTTGAGGAGATCCACCAGAAGTACTCGCTGCCCCATAATGACCCCCAGTTCCTTCAGGCCAAATGCAACGCGTACAACATCAGCAAGGTACTGTTGACTAAGACTAATTAGTTATGCCTCATATTCATATTTAATTTCATGAATTATCAAATGTTTTATCATATTATCACCGCCTGCCCGTTCTATAAAGAGCACACTACTCTGAACTGTGTAGACATCTTTCCTCCACATACAACTGTGCCTTCTTGGGTGTGCACTGCATGCCGATACGGTGTTGTATTAGTGTCTCATGGAAATAGTGTAATTATTTAGTGTATTGCTTTCTTTCAGAACTACTACAAGCAAAGCTGGGAGGAAACCATTGCAAAAGGCTACGACATGAGGCCAGATGCTATCTCTGTCATCCATGCTAAGCATGGCAGACATATTGCCAGTGATGTAAGTATGCAATAAATCACCAGGACAACATAAAAAGCGGTACAAGATGTAGTCAACAACAATGTTGCTACGATGAATAGTGTCAGATTATCTGATGATTTTTTAACTTGTTCCTTTCAGATCCAGTACAAGAAAGACCATGTGAAGGGAAGAGGCAAACAAGTGGGCTGCCGTAATCTTCAGGATGACCCCTTGCTGGTGCACTACATGCAGGTGGCCAAGATGCAGAGTGAGAGGAACTACAAGAAGGACTACCACAAGTCCAAGCTGAAGTACTGCTCCCCAGTTGACATGATGAGTGTTGCACATGCTAAGCAAGCCTCTGCAGCACAAACCTATATTGGCTACAGGAAGATCCGACACCATTACAGTCTTCTCCCTGACTCCATGAACTTTGAGCTGGCTCGCACCATGAACACCAACGCCAGTGATGTGAGTACTCTGACTCCTACCCAGGGATTGAACAAAATAATTGGTTCGATTCCAGGCTGTATCACAACCGGCCGTGATTGGGAGTCCCATAGGGCGGCGCACAATTGACCCAGCGTCGACCAGGTTAGGGTTTGGTCGGGTTTGGCCGTCATTGTAAATACGAATTTGTTCTTAACTGACTTGCCTAGTTCAATAAAGGTTAAATAAAAAAAAATCAAACATTTCACTGGCCTGGTGGGCTAGTTTGGCACATTTTCTACGAGGCTGGTTGGAAAAGTACTAGCCTCCGGCCTTTAGAAACTCTTCCTTTAACTTGTAAGTTGTAATACTGCATCTTAGATTTTTATTGTAGAGGCTTTTTGCAGCATTTCTCACATTGTCTCCTCTCCTTGCCGGATGCAGGTGAACTACAAAGCGGACTGGGAGAACTATGTGAAGGGAACTGGCTGGATCCCTATCGGATCCATTCCAGTGGAGCTAGCCAAGCAGGCCGGCGCCGCTATGGATGAGCACAAGTACAGGCAGCACCCTGAAAACTTTAAATTCACCAGCAAGATGGACGGCATGAATATGGAGCTGTGCAAGCAGAACCAAAAGATTATGAATGTTGTGAGTCGTATTTACTTACTAGGAAGGCCAAAAATCTAATCCATGGTTGTCCATTGAATTTAATTTTTCTATTGAATACATTTGGTTGAAATACACTTTGTATTAAATACATTTTTTTGAATGGAATTTAATTGAACTGAACAGAAGTGTTGATTTAAATCTATTGTTGTTATGATGTGTTTTTTTTGCAGCATGACTATAAAGCCAGTGGAGAGAAGTTCCTGCACACCTACAATCTCCCTGCAGATGCACCAGAGTTTATGCAAGCCAAATACAACGCTGTCAACATCAGCACGGTTGGTTACATGTTGATCACTGTCCATACTATTATATACCTTTGCTATCATACACAATCAATACACATACATATCCATGCATTCATTTAAATGTGCCTTTATTTATACTGTATAGTTGGTTATATCTTGACTGATTACAGTCCTATTTTACACACACACACACACACACACACACACACACACACACACACACACACACACACACACACACACACACACACACACACACACACACACACACACACATATATTACCATGATGCATTCATTGAAATGTGTCTGTAAGTAATGTGTTTATTTCTCGCTCTCCTCATCACAGAACTATTACACATACGCTCACCGTCAAGACATTCTCAAAGGACACCAGATGAAGGCAGATGCCATCCCCATCCTCGCTGCCAGGGCCTGCACTAATATTGCCAGCAATGTACGTATGAATTGGAAGAAATTCTAAATCTGTATTTTGGTTTATTGATTAACCATAGTTGACCATAATCATGACATGCTATTCATGGTATTTACATTCATCATTGTATTTCCTATACAGTACAAGTACAAGCTGGCGTACGAGAAGGGAAGAGGCAAACAGGTGGGCTGCCGTAATCTTCAGGATGACCCCTTGCTGGTGCACTACATGCAGGTGGCCAAGATGCAGAGTGAGAGGAACTACAAGAAGGACTACCACAAGTCCAAGCTGAAGTACTGCTCCCCAGTTGACATGATGAGTGTTACACATGCTAAGCAAGCCTCCGCAGCACAAACCTATGCTGGCTACAGGAAGAGCCTCCACAACTACACTCTTCTCCCTGAGGCTATGCCTGTTCAGCTGGCTCGTACCATGATGGAGATCCAGAGCAACGTGAGTTCATTTCAATATCCTTGCCATTCAATACCATAATGATGGTATGAAACCAGGCTTGACGGAGTAAGTGTACTATCGACCTGTGTGCATAAGCAGTAACTACTATCGATCCGGTGGGCATCAACACTAACCGCATCCATTGCTGACAATAGTAGTAATGACTTTTGTGAACAATAGTGTATTTTGAGTGAGAGGAACCTGTCTGATACCTGTCCTGTCCTGAAACCTGACCTGTTCTGATACCTGTCCTGATAACTGCCCTGTTCTGATACCTGTCCTGATACCTGTCCTGATAACTGTCCTGATATCTGGCCTAATACCAGTCATGTCCTGATACCTGACCTGATACCTGTCCTGATACCTGACCTGATACCTGCCCTGTCCTGATACCTGTTTTGATACCTTTACTGATACCTGTCCTGTCTTGATACCTGTCCTGATACCTGTCCTGTTCTGATACATGTTGTGATACCTGTCCTGCCCTGATACCTATCCTGGCCGCATACTTGGCCTAATAATTGTCCTGATACCTTCCCTGATACATGTCCTGTTTTGATATCTGACCGGTTCTGATACCTGTCCTGATACCTGTCCAGATACCTGTCCAGATTCCTGTCCAGATACCTGCCTTGATAACTGTCCTGATACTTTCCCTGATACCTGTCCTGTCCTGATAGTTGTTCTGTCCTGTCCCGATACCTGTCCTGATACCTGCCCTGATACCTGTCTTGATATCTGTCCTAATACCTGCCCTGATACCTGTCCTGATACCTGTCTTTATACATGTCCTGATACCTGTCCTGATACCTGTCTTTGTACATGCCCTGATACCTGTTATAAAACCTGTTTTAATACCTTTACTGATATCTGTCCTGATACCTGTCCTGATAGCTGTCCTGTCCTGATACCTGTCCTGATACGTTCCCTGATACCTGTCCTGTCCTGATAGCTGTTCCGTCCTGTCCCGATACCTGTCCTGATACCTGCCCTGATGCCTGTCTTGATACCTGTACTGATACCTGTCCTGATATCTGTCTTTATACATGTCCTGATACCTGTCTTTGTACATGTCCTGATACCTGTTATAAAACCTGTTTTAATACCTTTACTGATACCTGTCCTGATACCTGTCCTGATAGCTGTCCTGTCCTGATACCTGTCCTGATACGTTCCCTGATACCTGTCCTGATAGCTGTTCCGTCCTGTCCCGATACCTGTCCTGATACCTGCCCTGATGCCTGTCTTGATACCTGTCCTGATACCTGTCCTGATACCTGTCTTTATACATGTCCTGATACCTGTCTTTGTACATGTCCTGATACCTGTTATAAAACCTGTTTTAATACCTTTACTGATACCTGTCCTGATGCCTGTCTTGATACCTGTCCTGATACCTGTCCTGATACCTGTCTTTATACATGTCCTGATACCTGTCTTTGTACATGTCCTGATACCTGTTATAAAACCTGTTTTAATACCTTTACTGATACCTGTCCTGATACCTGTCCTGATACCTGTCCTGATACCTGTCTTTATACATGTCCTGATACCTGTCTTTGTACATGTCCTGATACCTGTTATAAAACCTGTTTTAATACCTTTACTGATACCTGTCCTGATAGCTGTCCTGTCCTGATACCTGTCCTTATACCTTTCCTGATACCTGTCCTAATACCTGTTGTGATACCTTTCCTGTTTCACTGTGTGTCTCTACAGAACACCTATAAGTCTGACTACAACAACGTGTACAGGGGTTCTGGCTGGATTCCTATTGGCTCTATGGAGGTGGAGTTGGCTAAGACAGCCAAGGCAGCCCTAGATGAGCACGGCTACCGTGTGCACCCCAGCACCCTGAAGTTCACCAGTCTGACCGACCAGATGAACATGGCCCTTGCCATGACCAACACCAAGTTACTTGATGACGTAAGAACTTAAAGTAACTTTGATTATCGTTTATTTTTTTTAGGATCTATTTTAGCCCACCAAGGCTAGTCTTTCAGAAGTCATACATTTATTGAGTTTACATACAAGATATGAGGAAATTAATGGTTTTCATGTTTTTATTCCATGTATTTTATTCCCTACTATGGATGTTGAATGTGATTACCTTGTTATTTCTCTCTGTTCAGGCTTCATACAGAGCGTCTGGCGAGAAGTTCAAGCACACGTACAACCTGCCTGCAGACAGCCCTCAGTTCCTCCAGGCCAAGTACAACGCCCAGACCCTGAGTGAGGTCAGTACACAACCACAAACACACACAGACTCAATTTCTCTGACATTTTAAAGATGTGCAAGTATTGCCTATAGACAGGCGATTTTTGACTGTGGTTTCTTTGATTTCTCATAGTCTCACTACAAGCACAAGTGGGTGGAAGATATCGCAAAAGGGTACGACATGAGGCCAGATGCTATCTCTGTCATCCATGCTAAGCATGGCAGACATATTGCCAGTGATGTAAGTATGCAATAAATCACCAGGACAACATAAAAAGCGGTACAAGATGTAGTCAACAACAATGTTGCTACGATGAATAGTGTCAGATTATCTGATGATTTTTTAACTTGTTCCTTTCAGATCCAGTACAAGAAAGACCATGTGAAGGGAAGAGGCAAACAAGTGGGCTGCCGTAATCTTCAGGATGACCCCTTGCTGGTGCACTACATGCAGGTGGCCAAGATGCAGAGTGAGAGGAACTACAAGAAGGACTACCACAAGTCCAAGCTGAAGTACTGCTCCCCAGTTGACATGATGAGTGTTGCACATGCTAAGCAAGCCTCTGCAGCACAAACCTATATTGGCTACAGGAAGATCCGACACCATTACAGTCTTCTCCCTGACTCCATGAACTTTGTGTTGGCTCGCACCGTGAATGCCAGTTGCAGTGATGTGAGTACTTGTTTATGAGACTTCAGCCTAGTACTAGGGGTGTACGTTTTCTGTTAAAAAGCTTTCGGGTGTCAAATACTTATTTATTTGCCTTTGTTTCATTCTCCAGTACGAGTACAAGTCTGACTGGAACAACTATGTGAGAGGAACAGGATGGATTCCTGTTGGCTCGCTGCCGGTGGAGCTTGCAAAGGTTGGCGCGGACATCCAGAGTGAACATAAGTACCGTACACACCCTTCCAAATTCCAGTTCAAGAAGCTGATGGACTCCATGGACATGGTCCTGGCCACTGACAACAACAAGATCATGAACAAGGTAAACTATAAACTGTAACACCATATTGGAAATTAAAAACAGATTGTTTAAAATGTGATGTTATCTCGTTTGTCCTAATGTTATTATTTATCTGTGCTTGTGTCAATTACTTTGCAGCAAGAATACACCAAACAATGGCACAAGGACAAGCTCACAGTCCATGTGATGCCAGATGCCCCTGAGATTGTCCTGGCCAAGGCTAATGCTATCAACATGAGTCAGGTATGATCATCACGTCTCATCTTCCAATGTCACTACTAACTAATACTGTATACGACGGCATACTCGTTGCCCCTTTCTAACTAGTTACTGTAATTTTAATCATAATCTATAGAATCAAAACTACTTTCAAAAGTCTGAAAGTCACAGACATTCAAGCTGTAGTTTAAAAGTAGAACCATGTATTTATTAGTCCTTTTTGGGCTCTGTTTCTAAGATGTGTCTATATACCTTTTCAGAAACTCTACAAATCCGGTCTGGAGGACATGTATAGAACGGGCTACGATCTCAAACCTGATGCCATTGCCATTCTGGCTGCCAAGAAAGGCACTACCATTGCCAGTGACGTAAGTGTAAAATAATTTAATTTCTGTTTGCTTGCTGCATAGATCCTGTTTTCTGTCACTTTTATCAGCTATCAACTGTGTAGAGAATTAATGTGATCAGATGCTGCTTCTGTAATTGACTAAACACCTGTATATTTCTACAGTACAAGTACAAGCTGGCGTACGAGAAGGGAAGAGGCAAACAGGTGGGCTGCCGTAATCTTCAGGATGACCCCTTGCTGGTGCACTACATGCAGGTGGCCAAGATGCAGAGTGAGAGGAACTACAAGAAGGACTACCACAAGTCCAAGCTGAAGTACTGCTCCCCAGTTGACATGATGAGTGTTGCACATGCTAAGCAAGCCTCTGCAGTGCAAACCTATACTGGCTACAGGAAAGTCCAACACCACTACACTCTTCTCCCTGACTCCATGAACCTTGAGCTGGCTCGCACCATGAATGCCAGTTGCAGTGATGTGAGTTCAGCAGTTACATAGTAACATAGCACCAACTAAACATAGTAAACATTGGTGATCAATTATACATTCTTACCACTCATATTATTGTTTTGCTAATCACCCGTTTCTCAACTCTAATGCCTTTCTGTAGTACGAGTACAAGTCTGACTGGAACAACTATGTGAGAGGAACAGGATGGATTCCTGTTGGCTCGCTGCCGGTGGAGCTTGCAAAGGTTGGCGCGGACATCCAGAGTGAACATAAGTACCGTACACACCCTTCCAAATTCCAGTTCAAGAAGCTGATGGACTCCATGGACATGGTCCTGGCCACTGACAACAACAAGATCATGAACAAGGTATGCTCAGACCAGACGTGTACGTTTGTGAAAAATAAAGCTGTTATCACAGTTTATTTCTAATGTGTCTCATAATGAGAGTCTAGGTTAATTGATTGGTGAATCATTTTGATTGCAGCAAGAATACACCAAACAATGGCACAAGGACAAGCTCACAGTCCATGTGATGCCAGATGCCCCTGAGATTGTCCTGGCCAAGGCTAATGCTATCAACATGAGTCAGGTAGGGCTACCTTTTCCACACGTGTGTTACTATCTATCATCAAAATATTCCTCTTTGTATCCATCATGCTTTTGCAATATAACTTCAAATAGGTCTTGGAAGTATTTAACAAATGTTATTTTGGTCATATTTTTTATAAATAGTTTCTCCTCCATTCCAGAAAACCTACAAAGCAGGTCTAGAGGCAATGTATAATAAGGGTTACGACCTGAAGGTTGATGCCATCACCATCCAGGCTGCCAAGCAGGGCACCAAAATCGCCAGCGACGTGAGTGACTCAGACCAACAATTAAAAGCCTTTCAAACCATTTTACAATGTGCTCCAACCTCTGTTTGAGTATGTGAGTCTATCAGATCGGTTGGGATAAAGCAGAAGGGGAATTTCCATTGGACCTTAAACCAATAAATTCTTATTTTTTGAAATAATATCTTTCGTTCTGGGAATAATACATTGTTGATTTACACAGTACAAGTACAAGCTGAATCACCAGAAGAATAGGGGAAAACAAGTGGGCTGCCGTAATCTTCAGGATGACCCCTTGCTGGTGCACTACATGGAGGTGGCCAGGTTGCAGAGTGACAAGAACTACAAGAAGGACTACCACAAGTCCAAGCTGAAGTACCACTCCCCAGTAGACATGATGAGTATTGCGCATGCCAAACACGCCTCCACAGTGCAGACGTATGCAGGCTACAGGAAGATCCAGCACCATTACACTGTGCTTGCCGATGCCATGAACGTGGAGTTGGCTAAGCAGATGCAGACGATCGCTAGTGATGTGAGTATTATTTTACTCATAAATACATAACAACAAACAAAAAAACAACAACATGTTTTTGTATACAATGTATTTTTTCCCTGACAGTAATTGATCCATTCCCCTATTCTGAGCTGTTAAACCACATCCAAATCTGTGAGAATGTTTTATGTTGTCTGTCAATTATTTTACTCTGTTATTTAGAACCTGACAGTATTTACTTATTTCTGCAGAATTTGTACAAAAGTGACTATGAGACTTGCATCAAAGGCACAGGATGGATTCCCATTGGTTCTCTGGATGTAGAGAAAGCCAAAACAGCTGGCCTGATTGGCAGTGAGAAACTTTACCGCCAACACCCCAGCGGCTTCAAGTTTACCAAAGACATGCACTCCATGGACCTTGTCCTGGCCAGTGCTAACAATGCGATCATGAACAAGGTCATTCTTTGCATCTATGTCTATGCATACTGTATATGTATACAGTATGTTATATACACATATACATGGTGATACTTCAAAACACTAACAAATATATCTGTCTTATAGCAAACGTACATTGACACCTGGAATAAGGATAAGACCACTGTCCACATGATGCCAGACTCAATGGAGGTGGTTTTGGCCAGAGCCAACAAGATCAACTGCAGCAATGTAGGTTATTCCTTCCACACCTCATCGTATTGTTCATTTAGGCTGCATTGTCATAATTCTGTCATTCAAAACATGTTTTTCTTCTCCTGTACAGACACTGTATAAGCTTGCCAATGAACAGGACAAGAAGAAGGGTTATGACCTGCGCAACGATGCTATTGCAATCCAGGCAGCCAAACAGGGCACATCCATTGCTAGCGATGTAAGTTAAACACTGTTTATTGAATAAATGGTGTGTGAACTTCAGCTTTTGAATGAAACCTAACTATCTCATTATCATTTATTAAGTTCAAATACAGGGCTGGCTACCGTAAACAGATTGGCCACCACATTGGAGCCCGCTGTATCGAAGATGACCCTCTGCTCATGCTGGCTCTGAACTCAGCTAAGATTGCCTCTGATGCTCTGTACAAGAAAGACTTCCACAAGTCCAAGACAAGGTTCCATCTCCCGTTGGACATGATTGCCTTTGAGTTGGCCAAAAAGAACCAGATTCAGGTCAACCATGCCAAATATGTAACTCGCCTGCACAACTGGACCTGTCTACCAGACTCCAGTGATGTCGTCCATGCCAGACATGTCTATGACATAGCGAGTGATGTAAGTATGAATTAACTAGATCATGTTTTTCCAGTGTGATTGTTTTTATTCTGGCCATGTTGACCTTTGTGGTATTGTTGTGGCTAGGCTGTGTACAAGGCTGATCTCAAGAGCCTACAAGGTATCGGATGGGTTCCCATCGGCTCACTTGATGTTGAGAAGGCAAAGAAAGCCTCAGAGGTCCTGAGTGAGAAGCTGTATCGTCAGCACCCAAGCAACTTCAAGTTCACCAGCTCAGTTCAAGACATGGGAATGGTTTTGGCGAAACAAAATAATGATAATGCCAACAAGGTATTTGACTAACTGGTATATCTTTACTAATCCTTTGCCTTTGTATGTTTCCCCTGGTAGATTATATTCAAATAACGATTCCATCATCTAAACCTGCTTTAATGTAATCTGATCTCCCCTACTTTGCATTATATTTGAGCCGATGATATGAAGAGGCACTTAATGTTGCTAGTTTGAACTTGAAACTCGTTATTGCAGCAAGCGTACACTGAGGCCTGGGAGAAGGACAAGACCAAGAACCACATTATGCCAGATGCGATGGAAGTGGTTTTGGCCAATGCAAACAAGTCCAACTACAGTTGGGTAAGTAAATGGTGGCACAAAGGTAACCCTCCTGATGAATGTATATGTTCAAAAATAATACTTATTGTGGAGAAATCCATATCTATGGATGTTTTATTTTCTTCTTCATACAGAACCAATACAGAAAAGCAATGGAAGAGGATAAGAAGAAGGGCTATGATTTGCGCAATGATGCCATTGCTATCATCGCAGCCAAGCACGGCAGGGAAATTATCAGTGATGTAAGTTCATTGAACATCTAGCCATCGTAACCGATTTATATTTCCTAACTATTTCATGACACAATAAATAAAATGTACTTCTGGAAAATTAAGAGAATCCTCAACACTGCCATTTCATATTTGCTTTCTGTAGCACAAGTACAAGACTGGCTACCGTAAGCAGGTTGGCCACCACATTGGAGCCCGCTGCGTTGAGGATGACCCTCTGCTTATGCTGGCTATTAACTCAGCTAAGATTGCCAGTGATGCCCTGTACAAGAAGGATTTCCACCAGTCCAAAACCAAGTTCCACCTCCCATTGGACATGATTGCCTTTGAGTTGGCCAAAAAGAACCAGATTCAGGTCAACCATGCCAAATATGTAACTCGCCTGCACAACTGGACCTGTCTGCCAGACTCCAGTGATGTCGTCCATGCCAGACATGTCTATGACATAGCGAGTGATGTAAGTATGTATTAACTAGATCATGTTTTTCCAGTGTGATTTTTTTTATTCTGGCCATGTTGACCTTTGTGGTATTGTTGTGGCTAGGCTGTGTACAAGGCTGATCTCAAGAGCCTACAAGGTATCGGATGGGTTCCCATCGGCTCACTTGATGTTGAGAAGGCAAAGAAAGCCTCAGAGGTCCTGAGTGAGAAGCTGTATCGTCAGCACCCAAGCAACTTCAAGTTCACCAGCTCAGTTCAAGACATGGGAATGGTTTTGGCGAAACAAAATAATGATAATGCCAACAAGGTATTTGACTAACTGGTATATCTTTACTAATCCTTTGCCTTTGTATGTTTCCCCTGGTAGATTATATTCAAATAACGATTCCATCATCTAAACCTGCTTTAATGTAATCTGATCTCCCCTACTTTGCATTATATTTGAGCCGATGATATGAAGAGGCACTTAATGTTGCTAGTTTGAACTTGAAACTCGTTATTGCAGCAAGCGTACACTGAGGCCTGGGAGAAGGACAAGACCAAGAACCACATTATGCCAGATGCGATGGAAGTGGTTTTGGCCAATGCAAACAAGTCCAACTACAGTTGGGTAAGTAAATGGTGGCACAAAGGTAACCCTCCTGATGAATGTATATGTTCAAAAATAATACTTATTGTTTTGTTTTTTTCTTCAGTAAAGTATGTTGTAACTTTGTTAAATGCATTTTAAATAAATTGTGATTTGATTACCATTGCTATCATTGCTTGATGCCCTCAATCTCACACAAATGATCAATGAACCTACCAGGTAAAACCAGAAATCCGTAAACACGGGCACCCTCATAGATATCATCCTAACTTACTCGCCCTCCAAATACACCACTGCTGTTTTCAACCAAGATCTCAGCGGTCACTGCCTCATTGCCTGCATCCGAAATGGGTCTGCGGTCAAAAGACCACCCCTCTTCACTGTCAAACGCTCCCTAAAACACTTCAGTGAACAGGCCTTTCTAATCGACCTGACCGGGGTATCCTGGAATGACATTGACCTCATCCCGTCAGTAGAGGATGCCTGGTTATTCTTTAAAAGTGCCTTCCTCACCATCTTCAATAAGCATGCTCCATTCAAAAAATGTAGAACCAGGAATAGATATAGTCCTTGGTTATTCCAGACCTGTCTGCCTTTGACCAGCACAAAAACATCCTGTGGCGTTCTGCATTAGCAACGAATAGCCTCTGTGATATGCAACTTTTCAGGGGAATTAGGAACCATTATACACAGACAGTTAGGAAAGCTAAGGCTAGCTTTTTCAAACAGAAATGTGCATCCTGTAGTACAAACTCTAAAAAGTTCTGAGACACTGTAAAGTCCATGGAGAATAAGAGCACCTCCTCCCAGCTGCCCACTGCACTGAGGCTAGGAAACACTGTCACTACCCATAAATCCCCTATAATTGAGAATTTCAACAAGCATTTCTCTATGGCTGGCCATGCTTTCCACCTGGCTACCCCTACCCCGGTCAACTGCCCGGCACCCTCCATAGAAATCCGCCCAAGCCCCCCCCCCATTTCTCCTTCACCCAAATCCAGATAGCTGATGTTCTGAAAGAGCTGCAAAATCTGGACCCCTACAAATCAGCCGGGCTAGACAATCTGGACCATCTCTTTCTAAAATGATCTGCCGAAATTGTTGCAACCCCTATTACTAGCCTGTTCAACCTCTCTTTTGTATCGTCTGAGATTCCCAAAGATTGGAAAGCTGCCACGGTCATCCCCCTCTTCAAAGGGGGAGACACTATAGACCCAAACTGCTACAGACCTTTATCTATCCTACCCTGCCATTCTAAGGTCTTCGAAAGCCAAGTTAACAAACAGATTACCGGCCATTTAAAATCCCACCGTACCTTCTCTGCTATGCAATCTGGTTTCAGAGCTGGTCATGGGTGCACCTCAGCCACACTCAAGGTCCTAAACGATATCATAACTGCCATCGATAAGAGACATTACTGTGCAGCCGTATTCATTGACTTGGCCAAGGCTTTCGACTCTGTCAATCACCACATTCTTATCGGCTGACGAAACAGCCTTGGTTTCTCAAATGACTGTCTCGCCTGGTTCACCAACTACTTCTCTGACAGAGTCCAGTGTGTCAAATCGGTGGGCTTGTTGTTCGGACCTCTGGCAGTCTCCACGGCGGTGCCACAGGGTTCAATTCCCGTATCGACTCTCTTCTCTGTATACATCAATGATGTCGCTCTTGCTGCTGGTGATTCTCTGATCCACCTCTACTTAGATGACACCATTCTGTATACTTCTGGACCTAATTTGGACACTGTGTTAACTAACCTCCAGACGAGCTTCAATGCCATACAACTCTCCTTCCGTGGCCTCCAACTGCTCTTAAATGCAAGTAAAACTAAATGCATGCTTTTCAACTGATCGCTGCCCAAACCTGCCCGCCCGCCCAGCGTCACTACTCTGGACGGTTCTGACTTAGAATATGTGGACAACTACAAATACCTAGGTGTCTGGTTAGACTATAAACTCTCCTTCCAGACTCACATTAGGCATCTCCAATCCAAAATTCAATCTAGAATCGGCTTCCTATTTCACAACAAAGCATCCTTCACTCATGCTGCCAAACATACCCTCGTAAAACTGACCATCCTACCGATCCTCGACTTCGGCGATGTCATTTACAAAATAGCCCCTAACACTCTACTCAACAAATTGGATGCAATCTATCACAGTGCCATCCGTTTTGTCACCAAAGCTCCATATACTACCCACCACTGTGACCTGTACGCTCTCGTTGGCTGGCCCTCGCTTCATACTCGTCGCCAAACCCACTGGCTTCAGGTCATCTACAAGTCTCTGATAAGTAAGGCCCCGCCTTATCTCAGCTCACTGGTCACCATAGTAGCACCCACCCGTAGCACGCGCTCCAGCAGGTATATCTCTCTAGTCACCCCCAAAGCCAATTCCTCCTTTGGCCGCCTTTCCTTCCAGTTCTCTGCTGCCAATGACTGGAATGAATGGCAAAAATCACTGAAGCTGGAGACTCTTACCTCCCTCACTAGCTTTAAGCACCAGCTGTCTGAGCAGCTCACAGATCACTGCACCTGTACATAGCCCATCTGTAAATAGCCCATCCAACTACCTCATCCCCATACTGTATTTATTTATTTATCTTACTCCTTTGCACCCATGTATCTCTACTTGCACATTCATCTTCTGCACATCAATCACTCTAGTGTCTAATTGGTATATTGTAATTACTTCACCACCATGGCCTATTTATTGCCTTTACCTCCCTTATCTTACCTCATTTGCACACACTGTATAAAGATTTTCTTCAACTGTATTACTGACTGTATGTTTTCTTTATTCCATGTGTAACTCTGTGTTGTTGTATGTGTCGAACTGCCTTGTTTTATTCTTGGCCAGGTCGCAGTTGGAAATGAGAACTTGTTCTCAACTTGTCTACCTGGCTAAATAAAGATGAAATAAAATAAACATTTGAAATAACCATATCTATGGATGTTTTATTTTCTTCTTCATACAGAACCAATACAGAAAAGCAATGGAAGAGGATAAGAAGAAGGGCTATGATTTGCGCAATGATGCCATTGCTATCATCGCAGCCAAGCACGGCAGGGAAATTATCAGTGATGTAAGTTCATTGAACATCTAGCCATCATAACCGATTATATTTCTTAACTATTTCATGACACAATATATAAAATGTACTTCTGGAAAATTAAGAGAACCCTCAACACTGCCATTTCATATTTGCTTTCTGTAGCACAAGTACAAGACTGGCTACCGTAAGCAGGTTGGCCACCACATTGGAGCCCGCTGCGTTGAGGATGACCCTCTGCTTATGCTGGCTATGAACTCAGCTAAGATTGCCAGTGATGCCCTGTACAAGAAGGACTTCCACCAGTCCAAAACCAAGTTCCACCTCCCATTGGACATGATTGCCTTTGAGTTGGCCAAAAAGAACCAGATTCAGGTCAACCATGCCAAATATGTAACTCGCCTGCACAACTGGACCTGTCTGCCAGACTCCAGTGATGTCGTCCATGCCAGACATGTCTATGACATAGCGAGTGATGTAAGTATGAATTAACTAGAACATGTTTTTCCAGTGTGATTGTTTTTATTCTGGCCATGTTGACCTTTGTGGTATTGTTGTGTCTAGGCTGTGTACAAGGCTGATCTCAAGAGCTTGCAAGGTATCGGATGGGTTCCCATCGGCTCACTTGATGTTGAGAAGGCAAAGAAAGCCTCAGAGGTCCTGAGTGAGAAGCTGTATCGTCAGCACCCAAGCAACTTCAAGTTCACCAGCTCAGTTCAAGACATGGGAATGGTTTTGGCTAAACAAAATAATGATAATGCCAACAAGGTATTTGACTAAGTGGTATATATTTACTAATCCTTTGCCTTCGTATGTTTCCCCTGGTAGATTATATTCAAATAATGATTCCATCATTTAAACCTGCTTTAATGTAATCTGATCTCCCCTACTTTGCATTATATTTGAGCCAATGATATGAAGAGGCACTTAATGTTGTTAGTTTAAACTTGAAACTCGTTATTGCAGCAAGCGTACACTGAGGCCTGGGAGAAGGACAAGACCAAGAACCACATTATGCCAGATGCGATGGAAGTGGTTTTGGCCAATGCAAACAAGTCCAACTACAGTTGGGTAAGTAAATGGTGGCACAAAGGTAACCCTCCTGATGAATGTATATGTTCAAAAATAATACTTATTGTGGAGAAATCCATATCTATGGATGTTTTATTTTCTTCTTCATACAGAACCAATACAGAAAAGCAATGGAAGAGGATAAGAAGAAGGGCTATGATTTGCGCAATGATGCCATTGCTATCATCGCAGCCAAGCACGGCAGGGAAATTATCAGTGATGTAAGTACTTATTTTGTTATCACATCATCACAAAGGAACTGACTATATCAATACTGTGTTCACCTTTAATTTACTGAAATCCTCATTACATACTTTCTACCTTTTTGGTTCGGTATAGTACAAGTACAAGGCAGGCTACCGTAAACAGGTTGGCCATCACATTGGAGCCCGCTGTGTCGAGGATGACCCTCTGCTCGTGCTGGCGCTTAACTCAGCTAAGATTGCCAGTGATGCTCTGTACAAGAAGGACTTCCACCAGTCCAAAACCAAGTTCCACCTCCCATTGGACATGATGGCCTTTGAGTTGTGCAAGAAGAACCAGATCCAGGTCAATGACTTCAACTACAGAACTCGCCTGCACAACTGGACCTGTCTGCCAGACTCCAGTGATGTCGTCCAGGCCAGACATGTCTATGACATTAATAGTGAGGTAAGTTTAAAAAGTTCATTCCACTCTTTCTTGTAAAATGTTTACTCACGTTGTTAATGAAGCACCCAGGACTGGTCAAACCCAGTGATAAAAGGTTTGAGATGGCACCATGTAATGGGAGTATGATATCCCTCTTAGGCGGTGTACAGGGCTGACACGAAGTGGCTCAGGGGAATGGGATGGGTCCCCATTGGCTCACTTGATGTGGAAAAAGCAAAGAAGGCCGCCGAGATCTTGAGTGAGAGGAAATACCGCCAGCACCCCAGCACTCTGGCCTTCAAAAGCCCCCTCGACAGCATGGATATCGTTCTGGCCAAAAGTAATGCCCAGATCATGAACAAGGTAAACTTCAACTAATGTCTTCCAGCTAACTACACAGTTTCCTGTTACACCAGAATTCAACACCAAAATCCAATTTGAGGTTTTATGGAGCTGCCATTCTCATATGATATCTTGCAGCATTTCTACACTAAGGCATGGGAGGACAAGGTCCACCCCAACACCATGTCCCTATCTAATACAGTTGAAGTCAGACTTTTACATACACCTTAGCCAGGGTAGCCTAGTGGTTAGAGCATTGGACTAGTAACCGGAAGGTTGCAAGTTCAAATCCCCTAGATGACAAGGTACAAATCTGTCTTTCTGCCCCTGAACAAGCAGTTAACCCATTGTTCCGTCATTGAAAATAAGAATTTGTTCTTAACTGACTTGCCAAGTTAAATAAAGGTAAACAAATATTTAAACTCAGTTTTTCACAATTCCTGACATTTAATCCTATTAAAAATTCCCTGTCTTAGGTCATTTAGGATCACCACTTTATTTTAATGTGAAATGTCAGAATAATAGTTGATAGAATGATTTATTTCAGCTTTTATTTCTTTCATCACATTCCCATTGGGTCAGAAGTTTACATACACTCAATCAGTATTTGGTAGCATTGCCTTTAAATTGTTTAACTTGGGTCAAACATTTTGGGTAGCCTTCCACAAGCTTCCCACAATAAGTTGGGTAAAAAAATGTCCCATTCCTCCTGACAAAGCTGGTGTAACTGAGTCAGGTTTGTGGGCCTCCTTGCTCGCACACGCTTTTTCAGTTCTGCCCACACATTTTCTATAGGATTGGGGTCAGGGCTTTGTGATGACCACTCAAATACCTTGACTTTGTTGTCCTTAAGCCATTTTGCCACAACTTTGGAAGTATCATTCTCTCAACTACATTTCACATTCTTAAAATAAAGTGGTGATCCTAACTGACCTAAGACAGGGAGTTTTTACTAGGAGTAAATGTCAGGAATTGTGAAAAACTGAGTTTAAATGTATTTGGCTAAGGTGTATGCAAACTTCGACTTCAACTGTAGATTCAGTATCTAATACATACAAGCAGTGTTCAGCTCTTTCATAACATAGACTGACCAGGTGAATCCAAGTGAAAGCTATGAACCCTGATTGATGTCACTTGTTATATCCACTTCAATCAGTGTAGATGAAGTGGAGTAGACAGGTTGAAGAAGGATTTTTAAGCTTCAAGACAATTGAGACAAGGATTGTGTATTTGTGCCATTCAGAATGTGAAATGGCAAGACAAAAGATGAAAGTGCCTTTGAATGGGGTATGGTAGTAGGTTCCAGGGGCACCGGTTTCAGTGTGTCCCACGGCCCCCCTGAGCGTGCGCGCACACACCACATCTATTTCTATGGGCACAAGCACTGTTCATGACATAAACTGTTCACTCCCTTCTTGTTGGTCAAGAGAATTCTGCATGTTTAAAGCTTATTTCCTGCAATTCTACACATTTTGTCATTACATTTGGAGTGCAAAGAACATTAAGCAGTTTTAAAGCCCATGTCTAATGTGCATTCATGTGATATTTGTGTGACCAAGAAATTACAACAAAATCTATGGGCTTAAAAACCTACATAAAAAATGGGCTTGTTGATCTGGACATTTCTGACAAGTTATAAATAGCTCTCTAAGATATGCAATGACTGACATGACAAGAGGAACTGATGATGCACTACCCAATTTAGCAATTACACCTTGTGCCTTCTACTATTACAACTTTCAAGAGTCATTTCAAAGCCAGACTGAGTTGCTTAAAAAAACATATTTATTCTTTTTTTAGGGGGGAGAGGGTGCAGAACAAATATTATTGTTATTATTATTTTTCATAACATAGCCATTTTTATCTCGTATTTCAGCGCCAGTATGTTGAACAATGGGATGCTGATAAGATCAAAATCCACGTCGGCAATGAGCTTCCAGAGCTTGTGCTGGCCAAGGCCAACGCGATCACCCTGAGCAACGTAGGTCCTCCTTACTTTACCGCAATCTGTTTTCATTCACTCAAATCTAGTTTTAGCTATATCTATATATGTACTGTATATCTGTCTAATCGATATATCTCTCAACCTCTCCAATGTTTTGTGACCCGTTTTTTAAACGCTTGTTCTTTCTCCTTTTTATAGAAACTGTACAGACAAGGATTTGATGATACCATCAAGAAGGGCTATTACCTACCTGTCGATGCGATCTCCGTTAAGGCTGCCAAGCACGGCAGAGAGATTATCAGCGATGTGAGTACTGTATTTTTGTCCCCCTTTTTTCATAATTTGACCATTTCCAAGGCCTTAAGCTACATTATCATTGATGTAAGCAAACCTTTAAAGATATTTTCCTAATTACTAAAGTGCTAAGGAAGCGTTATACTAATAACAATTTCCGAATTAAATTCCTGAATCAATTAATGAGTGAATTACTCAGGCATAAATACACTTGGAATGTCTTCTTTGAAACACTGACAAATTTATAAGAAAAGGACGTTCAATAAGTGCACCCTTGTATGACTGAAGTTGGTACACAAACTTGAAAAATTCTCTTCTGATCTCTTTCAGTACAAGTACAAGGCTGGATACAGCAAGCAGCTTGGCCACCACATTGGAGCACGCTGCGTTGAGGATGACCCTCTGCTTATGCTGGCTATTAACTCAGCTAAGATTGCCAGTGATGCCCTGTACAAGAAGGACTTCCACCAGTCCAAGACCAAGTTCCACCTCCCATTGGACATGATGGCCTTTGAGTTGTGCAAGAAGAACCAGATCCAGGTCAATGACTTCAACTACAGAACCAAACTGCACAACTGGACCTGTCTGCCAGACTCCAGTGATGTCGTCCATGCCAGGAGGGTCTACGATCTGCATAGTGACGTAAGCTTCTTCTCCATATACTGGATCAAATTCTTGTTTCTTTTCCATTAACCCCTTACAATTGTTTTTATGTCTACAGTTATTGTGATTGTTTGTTTGATTGATTGATGCTTTCCACCCTTCAGGCCGTCTACCATGCCGACATGGAGTTCATTAGAGGTACTGGCTGGGTCCCCATTGGCTCTCTGGATGTGTTGAAAGCCAAGAAAGCTTCAGAGATCCTGAGCGACCGCCTCTACAAGCAGAAACCAGATACTCTTAAATATACCACCGACATGCACTCCATGCCTATGGTGCTGGCCAAGGCCAATGCTGAGATCATGAACAAGGTTGGTGAAATGTTCAATACATAAATGCTTTTTGAACTATGTCTCTCACTCAGATCAGTGGTTTGGATGGTCAATCTTGCATTTCTGGTTGCTTTTTTCAAGAGTCTTTGGGTCTGACAAATGCGCTATTAAAATGGCATGAAATATTACCTTATTATTTTCTTATAACATAATGTTTTCTCTTGTTTTTCAGGGCAACTATGTTGCACAATGGGATGCTGATAAGGTCAAAATCCACGTCGGCAATGAGCTTCCAGAACTTGTGCTGGCCAAGGCCAACGCGATCAACATAAGCAACGTAGGTCCTCTTTGCTTCCTTTGCTACATACATTACTATATTACACTTTCAATAGCTGATGTGTGGCCAAAGACTTTATCTGAAGCTCTAGTAATTAATAATATCTCTAGTACTGTTCTAGTAATTATTATTAATGTGTTGGCTTTGTTTCTAAGCTGTGTCTATATGCTTTTTCAGAAAACATACAAATCCGAACTGGAGGAGATGTACAAGAAGGGCTATGACCTGAAAAACGATTGTATCGCCATCAAAGCTGCCAAGCAGAGTAGAGAAATCATCAGTGATGTGAGTACGGGATACTTTCCTCCTTTTTTCATATTATTTGAAAAATGTCAAGCGGTTGATGCAAACAGATTATCATAATTTATGTAATGTTGACATAAAGTACAAGTAGATACTTTTTTGCCTCTATATAGTACAAGTACAAGATGTCAGTACTTATTTTGTTATCACATCATCACAAAGGAACTGACTATATCAATACTGTGTTCACCTTTAATTTACTGAAATCCTCATTACATACTTTCTGCCTTTTTGGTTCGGTATAGTACAAGTACAAGGCAGGCTACCGTAAACAGGTTGGCCATCACATTGGAGCCCGCTGTGTCGAGGATGACCCTCTGCTCGTGCTGGCGCTTAACTCAGCCAGAATTGCCAGTGATGCTCTGTACAAGAAGGACTTCAACAAATCCAAGACTAAATTCCACCTGCCAGTGGACATGCTGACCATTGAACTGGCCAAGAAATGCCAGATTCAGGTCAACGACTTCAACTACAGAACTCGCCTGCACAACTGGACCTGTCTGCCAGACTCCAGTGATGTCGTCCAGGCCAGGAAGGTCTATGCTCTGCATAGTGATGTAAGTAGATTATGATCGCTCATTAAGATTACGAGGTGTCGGGGGGACTATACCTATCATTTCAGACAAATATTATACCGCTGACGTTTACTTCCTGACCAATTGTTTTCGCTCTGTTGCTCTCATATAAAACAGGCTGTGTACAGGGCTGATTTGGAGTGGCTCAGAGGCACTGGCTGGGTGCCTATTGGCTCGATCGACGTTGAGAAAGCCAAGAAGGCCAGCGAGATCCTGAGCGAGAGGAAATATCGCCAGCATCCAAGCAACTTCAAGTTTACCGCCACAACCGACGGAATGCCTTATGCCTTGGCTGCGGCCAATGCCCAGATAATGGACAAGGTAAAATGACTTATTTCTTTCTAGTGTGGAGGGAGATTGAACTCAGGTATACATACATTCAGATTCACAGGATGCAGAGACTAATATTGAATATTGAAAACAACTTATAACATTGCCATCCTTTTCTCATATTTCAGCGCCAGTATGTTGAACAGTGGGAGGCTGATAAGGTCAACATCCACGTCGGCAATGAGCTGCCAGAGCTTGTGCTGGCCAAGGCCAACGCGATCATCCTGAGCAACGTAGGTCCTCCTTACTTTGCCTCAAGCTGTTTTCGTTCACTCAAGTTGATCTAGTTTTATCTATCTATATGAGCTATAGGTCTCACAACCTCTTAAATTTTTTTGATTTTTGGTGTTATTTCAGAAACACTACCGTGAAGGATTTGACGAGATGATCGGACAGGGCTATCACCTGGATAAGGATGCCATTGCTGTCCAACATGCCAAGAAGGGCAGAGAAATCATCAGTGATGTAAGTTTGTATATCCATCTCCTCTGAATGAGCATAGGCAGCAATCATAAAAAAACAAGTCAATACTTAGCTAGTCCTCTCTTTTTTCAGTACAAGTACAAGGCCGGCTTCCGCAATCAGTGTGGCCACCATGTTGGAGCCCTATGCATTGAGGATGACCCTCTGCTTGTGATGGCTGCCAATGCCGCCAGGATTTCCAGTGATATTCTCTACAAGAAGGACTTCCACCTCACCAAGACCAAGTTCCATCTCCCACTTGACATGATGTCCTTCGACTTGGCCAAGAAAGGCCAGTCCCAGATCCAAGAATTCTCCTACAGAACTAAACTGCACAACTGGACCTGTATGCCAGACAACACTGATGTTGTCCAAGCCAGGAAGGTCTACGATCTGCATAGTGACGTAAGTACACAGAGAATTATAGTCCAATCCGTATTGTCTATTTCTGGATCCTAACCTATCGACCATTGAAGTTCAACCAACTATTACACTACTATCCCATCAGGAGTAATGATTAGCTGAACCATGGTTCCTTCCTTCCAGGCTGTGTACAGGGCTGATCTGGAGTGGCTCAGAGGGTGCGGCTGGTTGCCCCAGGGTTCTGTGGATGTCATTAAGGCTAAAAATGCCCAAACCATCCTCAACGAAAGGCTGTATCGCCAGCCCCCCAGCTCTATCAAATTCACCAGTGTCATTGACTCTCCAGAGTTTGTCCTGTCAAAGCAGAATGCTGAGACCATCAGTGGTGTGAGTACTTTGTTTTTTCCTATTGAAGTGTCCTTCTTGAGTAGCCAAACCTAACCTGTTATCTTGGTCTCTTTGTAAAAATGCATTTCTAGTAACAGCGGAGATCGAGATTTTGTGAAATATAGAGCTAGTTTGCGATAACAATGGTTGGATTTATCATTAACCCTTTGATTGTGTGTGTTTGTTGCTTTTCACAGAGGAAATATAGAGAAGTTTGGGATACTGAGAAGACCAATATCCACCTGAACAATGACCTACCTTCTATAGTGCTGTCCAAGGCTAATGCTATTGCCATCAGCAACGTACGTCTGGTTCACTGAACGCTTTGCACATACTGTGTCTTTTGTTTAATTCAATCTATTTTCAGAGTGCAATGAACATATTCAGTCAGCAATAATATAAAGACATTGATTCAGATACACATATGAAGAAACCTGTAGCGATTGTTGGTTCATATGCATATAACAGTATGCCCAGATATTATTATTTGACTCACTGACTCAATGACCTTTCCATTTCACAGAAACTGTACACTAAGGATTGGGATGCTGACAAGGCTAAGGGATACCACATCAAGGAGGACGCCATCGCTGTGCTGAAGGCCAGAAAATCTAGAGACATCATCAGCGACGTAAGAGAAAATAACTGCGTCCATTTCATTTAGGTCACTTGATTCAATGGAGTCAGTGGAATTAACTCTCTGATCCCCCCCCTGTTTTCACTCAGTACAAATACCACGAGGGCTACCGCAAGCAAGTTGGCCACCACATTGGAGCCCTCAGCGTCAATGATGACCCTCTGATCATGTTGGCTCTGAACTCAGCCAAAATTGCCAGTGATGCCCTGTACAAGAAGGACTTCAACAAGTCCAAGACCAAGTTCCACCTCCCAGTCGACATGCTGACCATTGAACTGGCCAAGAAATGCCAGGTCCAGGTCAACGACTTCAACTACAGAACTCGCCTGCACAACTGGACCTGTCTGCCAGACTCCACTGATGTCGTCCAGGCCAGGAAAACCTATGATCTGCAGAGCGATGTGAGTTCCTCTTTTTATCCCTCTATCATATTGTAATTATATGGTCATTATAATGTTTTATGTGCTATATTCGCCTGAGAGTATTGCAGAGACATCCTTATCTCATGCATCTTTGTTGATTTTAACCCTCTGATCAGTCGTATCTGGGAAAGGCAATCAGTATTTAGTGGCACACTGACCCCTATGCCAATACAAACACCCCGTTGTCTTCTCCCAGGCTGTGTACAAGGCTGATCTGGAGTGGCTCAGGGGATGTGGTTGGAACCCCCATGAGTCTGTGGAGGTGTTGAAAGTGAAACACGCCCAAGCGGTCCTGGCTGACGTAAGTCTTTTAATATATGTCGTGTAATAAGTACATATATGAACTTGATAATAATATAACAGTAATAGATGCCACTGTCATCTACCAGTAATATATGCCACTGTCATCTAAGCGTCTGTCATCTATCTGATCATTTTAATTGTGGACAGAAAAAGGTTCATATGCAATGAAATTGATTGAAGCTTGATGTTGGTTTGACTGTTGTTGTCGATGTTGTCTTGCAGAGAGGTTACCGTGTCAAGTTGGATCAGCAGATGTTCACGGCTCCTGTGGACCGAATGGACCTGGTTTGCGCTAAGAACGCGGCAGATATCCTCAATGAGGTGGGTGGGGACATGGGCCAATTCTTACATGTTACAACACATGAAAGAATCACAATGTTTTTTTTCCTGTGGGGAATGGCTATCAAAATGACGAAGTAAAAACGTTGGACTATTGAAGCAACTCTTAATAGAGCCAATAATCATCATCATAAGTACAATACTAGCCAATTGCTTTTGTGTTTTGATTTTGTGCAGGCTAATTACCGTGCACTCTGGCACACAGAGAAGACTAAGTACACGATCACAGACACCCCAGTACTGGCAACAGCAAGAGAGGTGGCCAAGAATCTCCATCCAGTAAGTTAACTCTTCTTTCTTTACATCAAGCCTTTCCCTACACCCGCAACAACATCTGCTAAATGTGTGTATGTGACCAATAAAATTTGATTTGATTTCATCAGGGTGCTCAGACATTTGAAAAGCTCAAAATGCCTTTTCCAGTGAGAATAAATCTTCAACAATACTGAAGGTAGAGGGGAACTCGAAGAAGAAATGCTCATACGACGTGGTGTTGTCACAAAATTGTACCATTACTTCCTGTAATTTACGGTCCGATCTATCTTCCTCTTTCACAGAAACTGTACACCAAGGACTGGGATAAGGTCAAAGCCACCGGCTTCTTCATGCCCGGAGATGCTGTTCCCATCAAGCAGTGCATCCACAACAATAAAGTCCAGAGCGATGTGAGTATCACCGTTTTCACCTTTATTTTAACAGGTTATTGAGGTCAAAAATACTTATCTCATCTGAATGCAAATGTAATGGAACTGTAAGTGTAGTTCACTCCTGATAAAGATAACATTAACTACATCATTTACTTAAGTTCCTAAATTTGTAGAGTTTAAGTGCCTCAAAATATCCATTCACTCAATACCGTTTTAATTCTAAATGCTTAGATCTCTATTGCAGTATGTATGAATAAACAGTAAATGAACTCCCACTAAGTATGGCACTTTGAATTTAATTTGATCATTTTATTAGGATCCCCATTAGTAGACACCGTGATGTCAGCTAATCTTCCTGGGGTCCAACACAGACCTAAAAAGACATTACAAACAATTACCATTTACATTAAGACATAACCCACACTCAACAATACCTGACAGGTAATACATTTAACATTCAGTAGATGCTCTTCAGAATAAGTCTCTGTCCAGTCATATGGTCCATCGCATTAGATGTTCTTTTATTGTTTTATTGAAGGTGGATTTACTTTTGTCTCCTGAGAAATGTGAGTTGGTTAAGAATTCCATTCAGTGATGGCTCTGTAAATTACTGTAGATATGAGGAGATTTATCCTTGGTCTGGGGGTTATCAGATTACCTAAACTTGCCTGTGTGGTTTGGTGGTTATGTTTGTTGCTGGTATACACTAATTTGTATAAAAAGTACTTTGGTTTCTTGAAAAATATTATGTTCCTCAAGAAATTCAAAAGACTGCTAGTAATTTGCTTTCAACAGGAAGCCATGAGAGATGAATGCATTCCTTTAATATACAGTGCCTTGCGAAAGTACTCTGCCCCCTTGAACTTTGCGACCTTTTGCCACATTTCAGGCTTCAAACATGAATATATAAAACTGTATTTTTTTGTGAAGAATCAACAACAAGTGGGACACAATCATGAAGTGGAACGACATTTATTCGATATTTCAAACTTTTTTAACAAATCCAAAACTGAAAAATTGGGTGTGCAAAATTATTCAGCCCCTTTACTTTCAGTGCAGCAAACTCTCTCCAGAAGTTCAGCGAGGATCTCTGAATGATCCAATGTTGGCCTAAATGACTAATGATGATAAATACAATCCACCTGTGTGTAATCAAGTCTCCGTATAAATCACCTGCACTGTGATAGTCTCAGAGGTCCGTTAAAAGCGCAGAGAGCATCATGAAGAACAAGGAACACACCAGGCAGGTCCGAGATACTGTTGTGAAGAAGTTTAAAGCCGGATTTGGATACAAAAAGATTTCCCAAGCTTTAAACATCTCAAGGAGCACTGTGCAAGCGAACATATTGAAATGGAAGGAGTATCAGACCACTGCAAATCTACCAAGACCTGGCCGTCCCTCTAAACTTTCAGCTCATACAAGGAGAAGACTGATCAGAGATGCAGCCAAGAGGCCCATGATCACTCTGGACGAACTGCAGAGATCTACAGCTGAGGTGGGAGACTCTGTCCATAGGACAACAATCAGTCGTATATTGCACAAATCTGGCCTTTATGGAAGTGGCAAGAAGAAAGCCATTTCTTAAAGATATCCATAAAAAGTGTCGTTTAAAGTTTGCCACAAGCCACACCAAACATGTGGAAGAAGGTGTTCTGGTCAGATGAAACCAAAATTGAACATTTTGGCAACAATGCAAAATGTTATGTTTGGCGTAAAAGCAACACAGCTCATCACAATGAACACACCATCCCCACTGTCAAACATGGTGGTGGCAGCATCATGGTTTGGGCCTGCTTTTCTTCAGCAGGGACAGGGAAGATGGTTAAAACTGATGGGAAGATGGATGGAGCCAAATACAGGACCATTCTGGAAGAAAACATGATGGAGTCTGCAAAAGACCTGAGACAGGGACGGAGATTTGTCTTCCAACAAGACAATGATCCAAAACATAAAGCAAAATCTACAATGGAATGGTTCAAAAATAAACATATCCAGGTGTTAGAATGGCCAAGTCAAAGTCCAGACCTGAATCCAATCGAGAATCTGTGGAAAGAACTGAAAACTGCTGTTCACAAATGCTCTCCATCCAACCTCACTGAGCTCGAGTGTCATGTCTTGTTATGTCTGTTCCTGTCCTTTCTCTTCACTCTGTCTCTCTCTGCTGGTCTTTTTAGGTTACCTTCTCTGTCTCTCATTCTTCAGCTGTTCTACATCTCCCCTAACTAGCTCATTCACTCTTTCTCACCTGTTCTCTCTTCCCCCTCTGATTAGGTCTCTATTTCTCTCTCTGTTCCTGCTACTTTCAGTGTCTGATTCTTGTTTGTGTTTTTGATGCCAGAAGCAAGCTGTCGTCTCGTTTGCTTCCACCTTGTCCTATCCTGTCGGAGTCTGCCTGGCAGGTGCATCCTGCACTATACTACGTTCTTTTTGTTCCATTGTCAACGTTGGAAGAGGATTTATGCCATTCCTGTTTTTCATTAAAGAACTCTGTTTTCTGTTAAAACCGCTTTTGGGTCTTCACTCAAGTACATAACAGAAGAATCAGACCAAGAATGGACCCAGCGGCTCCGGACCCTTTTCACTCCGCCGTCGAGATCCAGGGAGCGATGCTAGGCAGACACGAGGAGGAATTGTCTGCTGCTCGACATGCCGTTGAGACCCTGGCCGTCCAAGTCTCCGACCTCACAAGACAGGTTCACCAACTCCACCTCGATCCACCGCCCACTTCCAGGGTTTCCGAGTCTCCGGAGCCCAGGATCAACAACCCGCCCTGTTACTCTGGGGAGCCCACTGAGTGCCGCTCATTCCTCACTCAGTGTGATGTGGTGTTCTCTCTCCAGCCCAACACTTACTCCAGGAGCGCAGCCCGCATCGCCTACGTCATTTCTCTCCTTACCGGACGGGCGCGTGAGTGGGGCACGGCAATCTGGGAGGCGAGGGCTGAGTGTATTAACCAGTTTCAGGACTTTAAGGAGGAGATGATACGGGTTTTTGACCGTTCTGTTTTTGGGGAGGAGGCTTCCAGGGCCCTGTCTTCCCTATGTCAGGGGAATCGATCCATAACGGATTATTCTATTGAGTTTCGCACTCTCGCTGCCTCTAGTGACTGGAACGAGCCGGCTTTGCTCGCTCGTTTTCTGGAGGGTCTCCTCGTCGAGGTTAAGGATGAGATCCTCTCCCGGGAGGTTCCTTCCAGTCTGGACTCCTTAATAGCCCTCGCTATTCGCATAGAGCGACGGTTTGATCTTCGTCGCCGAGCTCATGGAAAGGAGCTCGCGTTCTCCGTTGCTCCCCTCTCCACATCACTGCCACCTGCCGCATCACTGCCACCCTCCTCCGCCGGCTCGGATGCTGAGCCTATGCAGCTGGGGGGTATCCGCATCTCGGCCAAGGAGAAGGAACGGAGAATCACCAATCGCCTCTGTCTCTACTGCGGCTCCGCTGGTCATTTTGTCACCTCATGTCCAGTAAAAGCCAGAGCTCATCAGTAAGGGGAGGGCTACTGGTGAGCGCAACTACTCAGGCCTCTCCTTCTGGATCACGCACTACCTTTCCGGTCCATCTCCGCTGGCCCGGTTCATCTGCTTCCTGCAGTGCCTTGATAGACTCTGGAGCGGAGGGCTGTTTTATGGACGAGACCTGGGCTCGGGAACATGACATTCCTCTCAGACAGTTAGGGGAGCCCACGGCCTTGTTCGCTTTAGATGGTAGTTCTCTCCCCAAGATTCAGCGTGAGACGCTGCCTTTAACCCTCACTGTCTCTGGTAATCATAGCGAAACCATTTCTTTTTTAATTTTTCGTTCACCTTTTACACCTGTTGTTTTGGGTCATCCCTGGCTAGTGCGCCATAACCCTTCTATTAATTGGTCTAGTAATACTATCCTATCCTGGAATGTTTCTTGTCATGTGACCTGTTTAATGTCTGCTATCCCTCCTGTTTCCTCTGTCTCTTCTTCACAGGAGGAGCCTGGCGATTTGACAGGGGTGCCGGAGGAGTATCACGATCTGCGCACGGTGTTCAGTCATTCCAAGGCCACTTCTCTCCCTCCACACCGGTCGTATGACTGTAGTATTGATCTCCTTCCGGGAACTACTCCCCCGGGGTAGATTATACTCTCTGTCGGCTCCCGAACGTAAGGCTCTCGAGGATTATTTGTCGGTTTCGCTCGACGCCGGTACCATAGTCTCCTCCTCCTCTCCCGCCGGAGCGGGGTTTTTTTTTGTTCAGAAGAAGGACGGGTCCCTGCGCCCATGCGTGGATTATCGAGGGCTGAATGACATAACAGTTAAGAATCGTTATCCGCTTCCTCTTATGTCTTCAGCCTTCGAGATCCTGCAGGGAGCCAGGTTTTTCACCAAATTGGACCTTCGTAACGCCTACCATCTCGTGCGCATCAGGGAGGGGGACGAGTGGAAGACGGCGTTTAACACTCCGTTAGGGCACTTTGAATACCGGGTTCTTCCTTTCGGCCTCGTTAACGCTCCAGCTGTCTTTCAGGCACTAGTTAACGACGTCCTGAGAGACATGCTGAACATTTTTGTTTTCGTTTACATGGACGATATCCTGATTTTTTCACCGTCTCTCTCGATTCATGTTCAGCACGTGCGACGCGTCCTCCAGCGCCTTTTGGAGAACTGTCTTTATGTGAAGGCTGAGAAGTGCACTTTTCATGCCGCCTCTGTCCCTTTTCTCGGTTCCGTTATTTCCGCTGAGGGCATTAAGATGGATCCCGCTAAGGTCCAGGCTGTCATTGATTGGCCCGTTCCTAAGTCACGCGTCGAGCTGCAGCGCTTTCTGGGCTTCGCTAATTTCTATCGTCGTTTCATCCGTAATTTCGGTCAGGTGGCAGCTCCCCTCACAGCCCTTACTTCTGTTAAGACGTGCTTTAAGTGGTCCGTTTCCGCCCAGGAGCTTTTGATCTTCTTAAGAATCGTTTTACATCCGCACCTATTCTTGTTACACCTGACATCTCTAGTCAGTTTGTTGTTGAGGTTGACGCGTCAGAGGTGGGCGTGGGAGCCATTCTTTCTCAGCGCTCTCTCTCTGACGGCAAGGTCCATCCTTGCGCGTTTTTCTCTCATCGCTTATCGCCGTCAGAACGTAACTATGATGTTGGTAATCGCGAACTGCTCGCCATCCGCTTAGCCCTAGGCGAATGGCGACAGTGGTTGGAGGGGGCGACCGTTCCTTTTGTCGTTTGGACTGACCATAGGAACCTTGAGTACATCCGTTCAGCCAAACGACTTAATGCGCGTCAGGCTCGTTGGGCTCTGTTTTTCGCTCGTTTCGAGTTTGTTATTTCTTATCGTCCGGGCTCAAAAAACACCAAGCCTGATGCTTTATCTCGTCTCTTCAGTTCTTCTGAGGTCTCCACCGACCCCGAGGGGATTCTCCCTGAAGGGCGTGTTGTCGGGTTGACTGTCTGGGGAATTGAGAGGCAGGTAAAGCAAGCACTCGCTCACACTCCGTCGCCGCGAGCTTGTCCTAGGAACCTTCTGTTCGTTCCCGTTCCTACTCGTCCGGCCGTTCTTCAGTGGGCCCACTCTGCCAAGTTAGCCGGCCACCCCGGCGTTCGGGGTACGCTCGCTTCCATTCGCCAGCGTTTCTGGTGGCCCACTCGGGAACGTGACGCGCGTCGATTTGTCGCCGCTTGTTCGGTCTGCGCGCAGACTAAATCTGGGAACTCTCCTCCTGCCGGCCGTCTCAGACCGCTTCCCATTCCCTCTCGACCGTGGTCTCACATCGCTTTAGATTTTATCACCGGACTGCCTTCATCTGCGGGGAAGACAGTTATTCTTACGGTTGTCGTTAGATTCTCTAAGGCGGCTCATTTCATTCCTCTCGCTAAGCTCCCTTCTGCTAAGGAGACGGCTCAGATCATTATCGAGAATGTTTTCCGAATTCATGGCCTTCCGTCTGACGTCGTTTCCGACAGAGGCCCGCAGTTCACGTCTCAATTTTGGAGGGAGTTTTGCCGTTTGATTGGGGCTTCCGTCAGTCTCTCGTCCGGCTTTCATCCCCAGTCTAACGGTCAAGCCGAATGGGCCAATCAGACTGTTGGTCGCATTTTACGCAGTCTTTCTTTTCGTAACCCTGCGTCTTGGTCAGAACAGCTCCCCTGGGCAGAGTACGCCCACAACTCGCTTCCTTCGTCTGCTACCGGTCTATCTCCTTTTCAGAGTAGCCTCGGGTACCAGCCTCCGCTGTTCTCATCTCAGCTCGCCGAGTCCTGCGTCCCCTCCGCTCAGGCTTTTGTCCAGCGTTGCGAGCGCACCTGGAAGGGGGTCAGGTCGGCACTTTGCCGTAATAGGGCGCAGACTGTGAGGGCCGCTAATAAGCGTAGGACCAAGAGTCCTAGATATTGTTGCGGTCAGAGAGTATGGCTCTCCACTCAGAACCTTCCCCTTAAGACAGCTTCTCGCAAGTTGGCCCCGCGGTTCATTGGTCCGTTCCGTATTTCTCAGGTCATTAATCCTGTCGCAGTGCGACTTCTTCTCCCGCGCTATCTTCGTCGCGTTCACCCGGTCTTCCATGTCTCCTGTGTTAAGCCCGTTCTTCGCGCCCCGCTCGTCCCTCCCCCCATCCTTGTCGAGGGCGCACCCATCTACAGGGTTCGTAAGATTTTGGACATGCGCCCTCGGGGCCGTGGTCATCAGTACCTAGTGGATTGGGAGGGGTACGGTCCTGAGGAGAGGAGTTGGGTTCCCTCTCGGGACGTGCTGGACCGTTCGCTGATCGATGATTTCCTCCGTTGCCGCCAGGTTTCCTCCTCGAGTGCGCCAGGAGGCGCTCGGTGAGTGGGGGGTACTGTCATGTCTTGTTATGTCTGTTCCTGTCCTTTCTCTTCACTCTGTCTCTCTCTGCTGGTCTTTTTAGGTTACCTTCTCTGTCTCTCATTCTTCAGCTGTTCTACATCTCCCCTAACTAGCTCATTCACTCTTTCTCACCTGTTCTCTCTTCCCCCTCTGATTAGGTCTCTATTTCTCTCTCTGTTCCTGCTACTTTCAGTGTCTGATTCTTGTTTGTGTTTTTGATGCCAGAAGCAAGCTGTCGTCTCGTTTGCTTCCACCTTGTCCTATCCTGTCGGAGTCTGCCTGGCAGGTGCATCCTGCACTATACTACGTTCTTTTTGTTCCATTGTCAACGTTGGAAGAGGATTTATGCCATTCCTGTTTTTCATTAAAGAACTCTGTTTTCTGTTAAAACCGCTTTTGGGTCTTCACTCAAGTACATAACATCGAGCTGTTTTGCAAGGAGGAATGGGAAAAAATTTCAGTCTCTCGATGTGCAAAACTGATAGACATACCCCAAGCGACTTACAGCTGTAATCGCAGCAAAAGGTGGCGCTACAAAGTATTAACTTAAGGGGGCTGAATAATTTTGCACGCCCAATTTTTCAGTTTTTGATTTGTTAAAAAAGTTTGAAATATCCAATAAATGTCGTTCCACTTCATGATTGTGTTCCACTTGTTGTTGATTCTTTACAAAAAAATACAGTTTTATATCTTTATGTTTGAAGCCTGAAATGTGGCTAAAGGTCGCAAAGTTCAAGGGGGCCAAATACTTTCGCAAGGCACTGTGTATATATATATATATATGGATAGAATAATGAAGAGCTAGTCTGGCAGCCCTGTTTTTAGGGGCTGAACAGTACTCTAAGTGTGACAGGACCAAAAATGAAATCACCTGATTTGAAATGCTGGATGTTAAATACTCAGAACATTTTCTTGTTATAGCAATGCCCTCACCCATTTTAATGACAATGTTATCTATATGCTCAGACCAGGATAGAGCTGTGTCCAACGTGACGCCAAGTAGTTTGGTCTATTTAACTTGTTCGACAGGCATCCATCCAGGCATTCATCGGCAAATTTAATTGAGGGTCACCAGCAAGTATTTTTCTTGTACCAAATACAATACTTTGACACTTGCTTGTTCTCTTTCACAGCACAAATACAAGGCAGAATACCGTAAGCAGGCTGGCCATCACATTGGAGCCCGCTGCGTCGAGGATGACCCTCTGCTCGTGCTGGCGCTTAACTCAGCCAAGATCGCCTCTGATGCCCTGTACAAGAAAGACTTCAATAAGTCCAAGACCAAGTTCCATCTGCCAGTGGACATGCTGTCTTTCGAGCTGGCCAAGAAATGCCAGGTCCAGGTCAATGACAAACATTACAGGACGCATCTACACAACTGGACCTGTCTGCCAGACTCCACTGACGTCAAACAGGCCCGCAAAGCATACGACCTTCAGAGTGACGTGAGTAGAATATCTCTCTCCTCTCTCTCTCTCTCTCTCTGTCTCTCTTGCCCCATCTCTCTCTCTCTTCTTTCCCCGTCTCTCTCTCTTTCTCACCCCCGCTCTCTCTCCCTAATTAAATCAGGGAAATACCCCGAGATAAAATGATGGTTTGTCTAACTCTCCTCTGTCTGTCTGCAGTATGTCTACAAGGCCGATCTGGAATGGCTCCGTGGCTGTGGATGGATGGCTGCAGACTGTGTCGATCACGTCAAAGTTAGGAATGCCCAGAAGATCATGAACGAGGTAAGCTCCTCTATCTGTATCCATGCTGTTTTTGGTGTGGTTATTGGTTTCATTGGGCACATTCTGTTCCTCAAATGTCAGTCATTAGTACTGCATGTGTTTACTACCCTTCGGGGAATTCTTACCACGTCTCTCTCTCTACTGTCTTTTTGCAGAGGCTTTACAAGAAGGATGCCAAAGACAACTTTGCCAAATACACACACATTGTGGATCGTCCTGAGATTATCCTGGCCACCATCAATGCGTTTAACCTCAGTGATGTGAGTGAATCATTTTACTAGTTTAGCTGATACAGTATGTTAAGAATAGGCCAAAAAACGACATACAGTCTTTGGATGTCTCTTTTGTTTGATGCACATTTTCTCTGTTTCAGATAGCCTTTAACCATACCTAAGCTTAGAGAAATGTGAGGATGTTGTGTTGTGTGGGTTGTTTCGATTTGATCATGACCTGTGCCTATATGTCCTTCTGTTGTAAAGCTGAAATACAAGGAGACCTTCAACGCAGAGAAGGGCAAGTACATCGGCTCAGAGGACACACCCCAGCTGGCCCATAGCAGAGAGGTCGCCAAGGTCATCAGTGAGGTAAAGTACTCTACATCCATATGATTTGCTCTTCATAGGAACACCTATCTGCACAAATTTTATATGCAATTATATTTTTTATAATGTTGATAATAATTGTAATAATATTGTTGAAACTAATACATTTTATAATGATGATGTTATTAAAAAAATGTTTTATCTGTAACTTTTGACATTGAGGATTGTTTTGATGTCATTTGTAGAAATACTACAAACTGGCTTGGGACGAAAGCAAAGCCACTGGTTACCAGCTCGACCCTCAGTACATTCCAGTAGTCGGAGCCAAGAAGAACAGGGAGATCGTCAGTGACGTGAGTCTAATTTACATCCTCTTGACAATCAACAATACAAATATTATGATTAACTATAAAGAATATGATGATTATTACTATAAGTGTAAGGGGTGCGTAACCGGTGGCAGGGAAGTCTGACGCAGGAGAGCAGAACTAAGTAATAGCCGAAGCAGTTTAATAGCAAAACCAACGGCATAAAGAGTAACAAGACATCAGTAAAAAAAACTTTGCGCACGGTCATCATGTGCACAAGTACTTACAATAAACAATTCCGCACAAAGACATGGGGGGAACAGAGGGTTAAATACACAACACGTAATGAGGGAATGAAAACCAGGTGTGTGGGAAAACAAGACAAAACAAATGTAAAATTAAAAATGGATCGGTGATGGCTAGCAGACCAGTGACATCGACCGCCGAACACCGCCCGAACAAGGAGAGGAACCGACTTCGGTAGAAGTTGTGACAATAAGATATATATATAATCTTAAAGAGCAACGAACACAACGGACTTTAGTACTATTAAATCTAATTCAAATAGTTAAATGCGTGTTTGTTAAATGATTAACTACAAAGAATATGATGATTATTACTATAATATATAAATAATACTTAAAGAGCAATGGACACAACGGACTTTAGTACCATTAAATCTAATTCAAATAGTTAAATGCGTGTTTGTTAAATTATTAACTATAAAGAATATGATGATTATTACAAACAATCTTATAAACTGGGTGGTTTGAGCCAAGAATGCTGATTGGCTGACAGCCATGGTATGTAAGACCGTATACCGCGGGTATGACAAAACACTTATTTTTACTGCTCTAATTACATTGGTAACCAGTTTATAATAGCATTAAGGTTTCAGGGGCTACATCATGCCTAAGACCATCCCTTAACCATGGTATATTGGCCATATACCACACCCCCTCAGGCCTTATTGCTTAAGTAACTGCAAGTGGTTACATATGTTGTTGTGGTAACGGAGCTCTTTAGCAATCATTTGAGAAGGCCAAGGGCCACTCTCTGCAATCATTGATGACATATACGGAGCTTTTTCCCTGCAATCATTGATGACAAACTTTGAAACTAAAACCTTTCAGGCTAAGTACCATGACGCCCATGAGAAGGCCAAGGGCCACTACCTGGCTGGCACCCTGGTGGACTTCCCTGAGGTGATGCGCTGTGGAGAACAGGAGAAACAGAAGGGCCTGGTAAGATATGATACTGTTATATTACTATAGTATATCTACACTATATCTAGTAAGATATAATACTGCTATAATACTATAGTATATCTACACTATATCTAGTAAGATATGATACTGCTATATTACTATAGTATATCTACACTATATCTAGTAAGATATGATACTGCTATATTACTATAGTATATCTACACTATATCTAGTAAGATATAATACTGCTATAATACTATAGTATATCTACACTATATCTAGTAAGATATGATACTGCTATAATACTGTAGTATATCTACAGTATATCTAGTAAAATATATTATACTGATAACGTACACAGCATAATCTAGTAAATCACACACATGATAATCCGGTTGCTACAACAGCAGCTCCAGCCAGCATTAGAATTTGTTCTTCAATGACTTACCTGAATAAATAAACGTTTTAAAAGATACTCTGTTGGAACCAGGAATATGCCATATTTACTCTTTAGATATGCTTTCCTATGTATAATTCTATCATGTTCTTCTATTTATTTATTTTTCTTCCATTTAATATTGTTTTACTTACGTATATTCTTATTTTGTTGTTGCAATGTAGAGAGGTGAACCTGCATGTACGCATTTAATTGTACTCAGTACAACACGTGCAGAGGACAAATACACTTTCATTTGATTTGAAAATAATCCACACAGTGCGCTGTTCTTTCTTCCAGAGGGATTACCAGAGGGAGTATAACACCAACAAGATCAAGAACCACATCCCCGCTGACATCATTCCCAACGTGGTGGCGAAGAGGTCTCAGGACATGCTCAGTGATGTGCTGTACCGCACCTACCTGCACAACTGGACCTGCCACCCCGAACAGGAGGACGCTATCAGAGCCCGCAAGAACAACGAGATCCTGAGCGATGTACGTTTCAAGATTAATAGATTTGAAAGTGTATTTCGCAAAAGGACACAACACATCTTTAGCTGGCTACACTACCTCACACTATCACAGTATTTGTAAAATCATATCAAATCCAACTATCTGAACTCTGCATTGTGGCATTGTCTTTCTGTTTGCTAGGTGTACTACAAAGATGACCTGAACTGGATGAAGGGTATTGGTTGCTATGTCTGGGACACACCTGAGATTGTCCGCGCCAAGAATGCCTACCTGCTGCAGAGCGAGGTGAGTAGCAAGATAACTTACTGTCATTTATACCAATTATTTACCTCGTCTTTTGTTTGTTATTGATTGAATACCAGTCTATCATAAATGGATAAATACATATATATTTTATCATAAAAATACTTAAAGACAATCAAAAAGAGTAGTGATAGAGACTCCTTCAAAAGGATTATTCCTGCTTGGGGACTATGGTTTATTCACCCTCTACATTTGTTTTCTTGCAGCTCAAATACAAAGAGGAGGGTAAGAAGGAATTCAACAACTACTCCATCGTGACAGACACCCCTGCCTATGTGACTGCTATCCTGGGTCACACCTGGGCCAGTGATGTGAGTGTCAGATGTATTGTACAGAAATAAATACTATACTATACTACACGTCACGTCTTAATAGTATAGAAATGTATAAAACCCGCTTTGTATCAAAACATATGCTCTTTATCTCAACAGCTGAACTACAGGGAGGCTTACCATAAGGAAAAACATATGTATACCACAATTCTGGATACCTACGACTACGTACGCAACGCCAACCTCAAGCACATCTACAGCACCGTAAGTGTGGCTCTACTGTAGACGTACACTGTGTCTCCAAATACTGTAGTGTTTACCTATTAGGATTTAAATGCTTCATTTATGATGTTTATGTTTTCTCTTGTGTCGTCTAGAAAACGTATACATCTGCCTGGGACCAGATCAAGGCTAAGGGTTACACGCTGCCATCAGACTCCCACGCCATGAAACACGCCAAACAACAGAAGGTCATCCTCAGCAGTGTGAGTTCAACTTATCACCCAACTTATCACCCTTTATAGTCTAAGACCCTTTTGACTTTTGATGTTCCTCATTTGCTTGAACTTAGTTGTTTAGGATTATCAGTCGTCACATACGTAAAAGTTGCATTGTATGGTCAAAGCCCACTTCCCAAACCTACCCATATGATGTCCTCCCCTATAGGTCAAATACAGGGAGGATTATGAGCGGTTCAAGTCCCTCTACAGTCTGCCCAAGTCCCTGGAGGACGACCCACAAACTCTCCGCTGCATCAAAGCCGGACAGATGGGTCTTGACGTAAGTCTATCGCCTCTTTATTTTACTGTCTTCCATATGGCAGTCAAACACATTGATCTTAAATCAATGGAAATGTACACACACATGATAACATAATGGTTTATGTACCCTCCCTACATGTAGCGCTTGTACAAGGCAGACTATGAGAAGACCAAGGCCAAGAACCACATCCCTCCAGACATGCTACATGTCTTGTCAGCCCGTCAAACTCAGGACCATGTCAGTGAGATCGGTTACAGGAAGTACCTGCACCAGTGGATCTGCATGCCTGATATGCAGGTGTACACTCAGGCACGCAAGGTCAACGAGCAGCTCAGCGACGTGAGTCATCCCAACTTTTCATATTTTAATCAACTTTCTTTATGTGGAAAACTGTATATATTGGATTTTCACATTGCATTTAATCACAGTTTCATGTGAAGTTAAATGATTCAATTGAATTCACTTTTTTTCCTTACTTATTATAAACAATATTGTTGTTTATAATAACATATATATGAAATGTTCTTTGGGTAGACCTAGAGGACTTTTATTTTCTTTAATTTTGGGTTATAGTAATTTATTTAGGATCCGGTAGTGTCAGAAAAAGTAACTAATATTGCTGATTACTTCTAAACTATTGTGACATAGTTATATATAGTTATATTAGGTAGTTCAAAGTTATAGTTCCCAAATGCTGTTCTTCTTCTTGCTTGTCCTTATGACTTCTATAACTTTCCTGTGGCTCCCCAGGTCTTTTACAAGGATGACCTGAACTGGCTGAAGGGAATTGGCTGCTATGCTTGGGACACCCCTGAGATCTTGCGCGTCAAGGCTGCTGACAACCTTCAGAGCGAGGTAAACTCCCTCCCCATGCCTCTCACCTATCTTTCCTCCTCTCCTCTCCCCTCCTCTCCTCTCCTCTCCTCTCCTCTCCTCTCCTCTCCTCTCCTCTCCTCTCCTCCTCTCCTCTTCTATCCTCTCCTCTCCTCTCCTCTCCTCTCCCTCCCCTCCTCCTCTCCTCTTCTATCCTCTCCTCTACTCTCCTCTCGTCTCCTTTCCCCTCCTGCTCTGCTCTCCTCTCCTCTTCTATCCTCTCCTCTTCTATCCTCTCGTAATCTAATGACTAGAGGGAAATGATTCATTCCACAGATGTGGACATTGATGTGGATGTATTTGTGTGTTTGTTCTTGTCTTTCAGAACAAGTACAGAGCCAAAGGCATTGAGGCATTCAAGGAGTACTCTATGGTCATCGACACTCCTACCTATGAAACAGCCAAACAGAGTGCTCAGAACCTGAGCGATGTGAGTACTGTCGCTAAAGCTTCTTCTTTTTCTGTCACCATCTTGTTGTTTTATTTAACCCTTATTTAATCAGAGTTCACTTCCTGGTCCAGGCTCTCATTTTTGTACTTCTCTCTTCCCTACTCTGTCTCCCCTGTATATCCAACTGTCTCAATAAACGAAACAAAAAAATGGAATATATATATCAATTCTAATTATTTTCATGATGGAGCATATGAAGTTCTCTCCTCTCATGTTCTCAGCTCCACTACCGTAATGACTACGTCACCAATGTCAAGGGAACTAACTCCTCCCCCGCTGTCACCGTTGACACAGAGAGGGCACGCCTGGCCAACTACAACCAGAGTGATGTAAGATATCGTCCATCCTCAATTCTTTTTTGGGAATCATTTCTTTACTTTAAGTACACTCTTACAAAACACAACTCACTCGTAACTTTCAAAAACGCCTAAATAGTAACTACTCCCTCACTGTTTATAGAAGTAAAATATGCTCGTTTTATTATGATTCTCATATCTTATGTCCTTCTGTTTTTCCTCTCTCATGATTCTCCTCAGAACTTCTACAAAGAGGCCAACAAGAACTTCATGCCTACTGGCTACTCTCTACCCCACGACAATCCTCTCATGAAGCAGGCTCAGCACAACACCATCGTTGTCAGCAGCGTAAGAAAGACACAACACTTTCTTTTATACAATGTTCATCTATTCGTTTTTTTTTACTTGATCCATCACCCCCAAAATAGAGAGAACCCCCCACCTTGTGTATAAAATATGAACCATTAAGATTCTCATTGAGGTAATTATCACACCAAAAAATCTATTCAGATGCAAACGTTAAGAGAGGCACGCACTGTGTCACTCACACTTCTGTACTGTAGCTAGGTGAAGTAGAAGGAAGCCTGTAGATGTAGTTACCATAAAATGTTATATATCGTATCTCTATGGTAGGAACTCACACGTGGAATTCTGTTGTGTTGTGTAGGTGAAGTACAAGAATGACTATGAAAAGTCAAAGGCTACAAACTACACCCTAGACCCAGAAGGTGTCAGCTTCGTCAACATCAGGAACGCCAACAAGGTCACCAACCCGGTAAGATTACAAACGTCTTCTCCTCTACCCCCAGTAATTGGAAAAATATCATAATTGATGAATTATTGAATTTGATTGATGATCCATCTATGTGGCTATTTGTTATGAGTCCCTTGAAAGATGTTGAGTCATTATAGCTGTGTACAGTCCAAGACCCTGGAATGTGGGCATCATTAAAATGATTATTTGGGGCGTAGTGGTGATGTTATTTCCCCTCTCCATCTGTCTGTCCCAGCGTCTGTACCGTGAGCTGTATGAGAAGGAGAAGGATAAGGTCCACAGCACCTACGACACACCTGAGATCAGACAGGTCAAGATGACCCAGAAGGCCGTCAGCGACGTACGTGACCTTTTGTCATCCTGTCATTATCACTCCTAGACTATTGTCATTGATGTTTGTTACTATTACTTAGTGTTGATGCTTGCTACAAGACTAATTCCGTCATGATTATCTCTGTTTTCATTCATACACTTATTTTCAAAACTATTTTATTTGTTTGTTCTCTTTGCTGTGAAGTTTACCACGTGTTCTAAGTACTGAGTGTCTCCCTTTGTTCCGTGAAGTTGTGTTACAAGGAGAAGTACTTCGCCAACAGAGGCACCATGATCCCCATGGGCATCACTCCCCAGATGATACACTGTAACCACGTCAACGAGATCACCAGTGACGTACGTGGCCCAATAACATTCACTCAAAACAATGCAGCCAAGCAACTTCTGAAACATGCAATATTTAGGCTATACAACCAATGAAATATGTTTTTTTCAATGAAAACTTAAGTTAACTTCAGTGAGGAAACGGGAAGAATTTCATTGATAGGTTTGTTACTTTACCAAACCCTACATGCCTATTGAATGATTATACAGTAATGTGACCATTATCTGTCTCTGTTTCCATCACCAGCTGAGATACAAGGAGGACCTTCTGTGGCTGAGAGGCGTTGGCTGCTTCATGTATGACACACCTGAGATGGTCACTGTCCGCAACATTAGCAAGTTCAGGGTAGATGGCCTTTCCTTTCTTTTTCATTTTATCATGGCTTCAATCAGCAATCTAAGTATACACAATCTGCAAATACTGTAAATAATATGTCTATACTATGCTTATAATACATCTGCTAATCCATATTAATTTATCTCTCCAAAACAGGCCAACTATGATGTTGAGGCAAAGAAGAACCGTGCCAACTTTACTGTGGTCCTGGGCACACCAGAGTACCAGCGCATCACTGAGCTCAAGACCCACATGAGCAATGTGAGTCATCTTCACTATCATATCTTCCACCATATATATATATATATTATTATATATTATTATAATAAACAGTACAATCAGGTCTGTCTTTCTGTCTGAATTGGCAGTGTTAACCTTTAATCTCATCCTCAGCTGAAGTACAGAGCCCAAGGCAATGTGGAGAAGAGCAAGTGCACCACCACCCTGGACTCCCTTGAGGTCCAGAGAGTCAAATGGGCCCAACAGCTCAGCAACAAGGCAAGTCAAAAGGAGATGCCCACAGCTTTTTTTGTGTTTCATCTTAGCTCTCACAGATACATTAAACCTGCTTAACTCTTTGGAGGACTGATAGCTGTGTTAAGATTTCTATTGATGTCAACTTAAAGCACAACAATGACAAAAAGGTACAAAGAAAGAGATTTCTGACATTTCTGTTAATGTTAATTACAGTTTATGTACACTGACCTGGCCTCCAAGGAGAGAGCCCACTTCACTCCGGAGATCAACACCCCCATAATGGACCACGCCAGGGCTATGAAGGTGGTCTTCAGCGAGGTAAGTCTTTCCAACGTCATTTCTCTAACATTCCTCTAGCGACACTATATTGCCCTTCTTATGTCCCAGTATGATACCATAGTATTTGCCCTTCACCACTGCTCTAACACAGTTTCTCCTCTGTTTCTTCTCCCAGATCAAATACAAAGATCAGTATGAGAAGATGAAGCACAAGTACACCAGCATCCATGACACACCCATCCTGGTCCGGGCCAAGAAGGCCTACCTACAGTCCAGTGATGTGAGTATGCTCTCTGGTGATCCCTCCTCCGCCTCTACTGTCTTTGGTCTTTAAGTTGTCCTTCTTCCAAATGACTGACCTATGTACTTCTCTCTCTCTATCTGTCTGTCTGTCTGTCTGTCTGTCTGTCTGTCTGTCTGTCTGTCTGTCTGTCTGTCTGTCTGTCTGTCTCTCTCTCTCTCTCTCGCTCTCTCTCTAGCTGCGCTACAAGGAGAGCTTTGAGCAGGCCAAGGGTCACTACCACAGCGTCAAGGATGCCCTGGACATTGTGTGTCACCGCAGGGTCACTGATGACATCAGCGAGGTCAGTGTGTCAGCCAATTAGACGAGATCTCCCCAGCGACCAAAACTGGTTGAAATGACATCCCTACAACCAGTTTACGAACAGTAATCTGTGTTTTAAAGAAGTCGTTTCAACCAGCTTTGCCTGCTGGCTCAGAGCTATTAAATGGACTCCATTTGGTATGTGGTTTTTGCCAAACACTGTATGTATGTTATCATACAGATAAAAGACACTTCTCTGTCTCCACACAGATGAAATACTGTATACACATATGTTATCATACAGATAAAAGACACTTCTCTGTCTCCACACAGATGAAATACTGTTATCATACAGATAAAAGACACTTCTCTGTCTCCACACAGATGAAATACTGTATACACATATGTTATCATACAGATAAAAGACACTTCTCTGTCTCCACACAGATGAAATACTGTATACACATAGTTATCATACAGATAAAAGACACTTCTCTGTCTCCACACAGATGAAATACTGTATACACATATGTTATCATACAGATAAAAGACACTTCTCTGTCTCCACACAGATGAAATACTGTATACACATATGTTATCATACAGATAAAAGACACTTCTCTGTCTCCACACAGATGAAATACTGTATACACATATGTTATCATACAGATAAAAGACACTTCTCTGTCTCCACACAGATGAAATACTGTATACACATATGTTATCATACAGATAAAAGACACTTCTCTGTCTCCACACAGATGAAATACTGTATACACATATGTTATCATACAGATAAAAGACACTTCTCTGTCTCCCCACAGATGAAATACTGTATACACATATATTATCATACAGATAAAAGACACTTCTCTGTCTCCACACAGATGAAATACTGTATACACATATGTTATCACAGATGAAATACTTCTCTGTCTCCACACAGATGAAATACACATATGTTATCATACAGATAAAAGATAAAACACTTCTCTGTCTCCACACAGATGAAATACTGTATACAGATAAAAGACACTTCTCTGTCTCCACACAGATGAAATACTGTATACACATATGTTATCATACAGATAAAAGACACTTCTCTGTCTCCACACAGATGAAATACTGTATACACATATGTTATCATACAGATAAAAGACACTTCTCTGTCTCCACACAGATGAAATACTGTATACACATATGTTATCATACAGATAAAAGACACTTCTCTGTCTCCCCACAGATGAAATACCGTATACACATATGTTATCATACAGATATAAGACAATTCTCTCTCTCCTTCACACAGGTCAAATACAGAGAGAAGTACAACAACACTCTGGGTACGTGGAGATCCATCCCCGACCGTCCCGAGTTCTTCCACAGCAAAGTCATCTGTGATAACGTCAGCGACGTGAGTCAAGTTAACATCAGAAAATACCCTCGCAGCACAATCACTGTCTTTTCAATTCCAATACATTCGAGTGCTTACAATGTGTAGTTTACCATAGAAAGATTGCATTGTCCATTTCAGCGTATTAGAATACTTTAACCTGTATGTTTTTGCGTGACCCAAAACATGAATATATCTGCCTAACATTAGATCAAGTACAAGGAGGACCTGGATTGGCTGAAGGGTATTGGCTGCTACGTGTGGGACAGACCTGAGATGGTCCAGGCTGAGAAGAACAAAAGCCTCTACAGTGAGGTAAGAATTTAGGAAAGAAAGAATTTACCACTACAAATTCAATAAGACCATTCTCAGATGTTATCTTTCTCTTCTCATATCCACAAAAGCTCTTTTCTCCTCTTCTTTTCCCTCTTCTCCTTTGAAAACAGAGACTCTACAAAGCAACTTTTGAGAAGAACAGACACCAGTTCAAGTACACAAGTGATACTCCATTCTTCCAGGCCGCCAAGAATGCCTCCGTTATCATCAACGAAGTAAGTCACAGCTGCACTTTTGGAACACATTTTTATGTCGGTTTTAATTTGGATATACTGGATATATTTCATCTTATTTAAACGATCTTATGAAAACCAGATACAGTAATGAGTATAACGTGTGTTCTCTTTCTATCTCATTTGGATTCTCAGCTTTGAGGGTAACAGATGATCATGATTAGTTCATAACATTTAGTAGATGTACTGTAAAAGGTGATGAATGCACCATCCTTCTTCCTGTGGTGGTCCGAGCCACAATACTGTGTCGTTGTCACTCAAGTTTCTCTTGTCTGCAGTTCATTCCTCTATTTATCACATGCTATTAACCTTGACTTTCTTTCCTGGTAGTCTTCTTATTTCCTGACTGTCGCAGCTCACTGTTTGTTTGTCAGTTGTCTTTAACTTTTTGACATTCTGAGCAGAGGCGCTATAGAGCAGCCTATGAGAAGACCAAGGATAAGTACAGCAGTGTGTTGGATGATCCTAGAAACCTCCTGGCTAAAGAGAACGCCAAGAATAGCCAGGTAAAGCTATGATTGGCCCGCTGCCGAGTCCCGCCCCCGTCTGCCTCCGTCTACTCTGGGCCTATCAGAACTCTTGCTTCTGAGCCCGGCGCATGAGGTCATCTGACTGCAGGCCTTTCGGGAGGTCGTAGTCGCATGGCTAAGATGTCATCATTCGTGTTCACCTCTCTCTCTCTCTGTCTTTTTCCTTACGCCACAGGTGTCGTACTCTGCCACTCAAATAGCCCTCTGTGGTGGTTTGAATGAGCGGCTACACTTTCCTTGATCTGTGCACTCAGTGTTGAACCCCTAAACTTGGTTGAACCCTTTTCTCATGTCAGTTTTAATGATAATTGTCAAAAACAAATTCAGCATTGTCAAAACCATGAAATCTAATAAAAAGGCATATTTGATTAATTGATTGAACCCAATTCAACCAGGTTTAATATAGCTGGGCGATTCACTCTGAGGGCACAAATCAGGAGGACACAACTCAGACTCCACGCCTGGGATCTTGGGAGCTCCTCTCTTGTCCTGTCTGTCCCACTGTCCCTGTCCTCATCCTCTGCATGCTGTGTGTGTTTGTTGGTGTGTGTCCCCGTGGACAGAAAAGATATAGGTCCAGGGCTAAAGAGCTGCTAAAGAATGGCTGCAATGAGCTGCTCCGTCCAGACATCCTCAGCGCCATTTGCCAGTCCAGCGCGCAGTGTAAGGTAATCATCCATTGGCCCTGTAGACCTCACCTCGTAAAGTCCTCAAAATGTCCACTCCATTCCAGTTTTCCCAATTCTCACTCCCTCCGGTTGTCTTCCCAGCTCAGCCCTCGCTAACTGTAGCTGTGGAAACCCATGCTGAACTCCCATTGGCCAGTGACTAGAATACCTCACCTCTGTCTGCCCCACATTCCCCTCACACCGCTGCTTCATAAACACTCCTGAATCCTCACTGATCTCAGAACCCAAGCTACCCAGCTTACCCCAAGTTATAATTCATCTGCCTATAACCCACATCACAAGTACAAACTGAACTGTCTAGAAATACGTTTTACGTCAAATTATGAACACAGTCAATAGATTTATTTCCATTTATTTTAGTTGAAATTCTAAATCCAAATGATAATTTAAAAAATACTACCATTATTAACCTCTAGCCGTACTACTCATGTTCAATATGTATCCACACTAGATTTATCATCAGCAGCACATAGTGTCGAAACAGACAAGCTGATCAGGACATAGTGTAGAAACAGACAAGCTGATCAAGACATAGTGTAGAAACAGGCAAGCTGATCAGGACATAGTGTAGAAACAGACAAGCTGATCAGGACATAGTGTAGAAACAGACAAGCTGATCAGGACATCGTGTAGTAACAGGCAAGCTGATCAGAAACAGGCAAGCTGATCAGGACATAGTGTAGAAACAGGCAAGCTGATCAGGACATAGTGTAGAAACAGGCAAGCTGATCAGGACATAGTGTAGAAACAGACAAGCTGATCAGGACATCGTGTAGAAACAGGCAAGCTGATCAGGACATCGTGTAGAAACAGGCAAGCTGATCAGGACATAGTGTAGAAACAGACAAGCTGATCAGGACATCAAGCTGTCAGGACAGAAACAGGCAAGCTGATCAGGACATAGTGTAGAAACAGGCAAGCTGATCAGGACATCGTGTAGAAACAGGCAAGCTGATCAGGACATAGTGTAGAAACAGGCAAGCTGATCAGGACATAGTGTAGAAACAGGCAAGCTGATCAGGACATCGTGTAGAAACAGGCAAGCTGATCAGGACATAGTGTAGAAACAGGCAAGCTGATCAGGACATAGTGTAGAAACAGGCAAGCTGATCAGGACATAGTGTAGAAACAGGCAAGCTGATCAGGACATAGTGTAGAAACAGGCAAGCTGATCAGGACATAGTGTAGAAACAGGCAAGCTGATCAGGACATCGTGTAGAAACAGGCAAGCTGATCAGGACATCAAACGTCAGCTGGAGAAAATCATCCATGAGAAAATGACTGTGCCCTAACAGACTATTGGTAGCACGTATCCCTTGTCTCTGTTTTCAGTCTCAAACTGTGTATTTGTGGAACTCTCTTTCCACATAATTTCAGTTTGTTACCTGTTTCCGTTAAGCATGTACCAACCTCTGCATGGTGTCTTCCTATTGCATTCATTCATTACATTGACATGTGCTGTAGTTGTTTCACAGAATCACCATTTCTTTGAAAATACATTTCATTTCATCAAGAATGGATAAAGGCATGTAAAATAAACTCATATAGCCTACTGAAAAATCAATATGCAAAGCACATAGATAATCTATAGATAATTTAAACACTGTTAATAATATATACATTTATACTAATTTGACAGTAGTGTCTCCTGTGTGAGTGTCTAACTCTTGTGTTCTGCCCCCATCACCACAGTGGAAGTACAGGGCGCAGTATGAGCGCGCTAAGAACAAGTTCACCTCCATCCTGGAGACACCTGAGCATGAGAGCCACAAACGCAGCAAAGCCATTTTAGACGTGAGTTCACTTGGCCACACAACATTGAATTAACGATACTTTTTGTTGCAATTGTTGTCACTTGTTTCTCTCTTATAAAAATAAATAGTTATTACAAAAATAAAGATATAAATAAATGTATCCTTTCCTTACTGCTGTGCATTTATCTACATAACACTATATGTGAATCATTTAGACTTGCACCATTTCCTCATCACTTTTTCCAGAATGTCTACAAGATGGAGTATAACAAAAACAAGGCTAAGGGCTACACCCTGGGCCATGACACTCCACACAGCACACACATGAAGAAGGTCAAGGAAATCACCAGCGTGGTATGTACTCTACACTCTCAAAATGGCCACCTTCCTTCCCTCTCACAACTGGACCTCTAAGATGGAGGCAGATACAGTCATAGCCCTGGTACTGTATGTGAGTGTGTTTTTATCTCCTTTGTCACTCAGCTGAAGTACAAGGAGATGTATGAGAGGAGCAAGGCCCAGATCAACATGGACCCTGAATCCTTTGAAATCCGCGCTGCCAAGGAAGCCTACAAGAACATCAGCAATGTGAGCCTCTCTCTGCTAGTACTCCTCTTTTCCTTGTATCCATTTACTTCTGAAAGCCACTTCTGAATAAATGAATGAATAAATGAATGAATGAATAAAAATAAAATAATGTGGCTTGTATAATACAGGTATAATACCTGATGTGTTCTACCCCACTTGAATGGTTGCTTGAGACAGGCCCTTCACTCACTCACTGTTCTGTTCCTTTCTGATTTGTCTCCTTCCAGCTGGACTACAGGAAGAAGTACCAGGCCACCAAAAACAAGTGGATCTGGACTGTCGACAGACCTGACTTTGTCCACGCTGCCAAGGCCAACTTCCAGCAGAGTGATGTGAGTGATACACTACAGACATATGTTTGTTTGGATGTATTTAGTATTTTTTTTTGTAAGAGTCCATGAAGAACAAATCTAGACAATAGCGACGTACATGACTTACACACACAACACCATCCCAGGTTTCTATACTGACACCTTGTATCTTTGACATGGCACCTCTGGTCAACCTCTGTTGTGTATCTGGCTGTCCTCAGATTGAATACAAGTATGACAAGGAGATGATGAAGGGTTGTGTGATGTCCATCGTGGACGACAAGTTAGCCATCCTGGCTAAGAAGAATGCTGATTTCAGCAATGTGAGTAGTTGTTCCTTTACCTGCCACCCATCAATCAAAAGGTCCAGAATATTCTATTCTGTTCTCTCCTATTCTATTCTGACACATGACATTTTAATCTTAAGAAAAAAAGAACCTGTGTTAATGGTTGTGTTTTTTCTGTCCAACAGGTGAAATACAGAGAGAAGTTTGAGAAGGCAAAAGGCCAGTATAAGACTGTTCTGGACACTCCTGCTAACCTTCATGCCAAGTCAGTGCGCATTCTGGCGTCTGAGGTAAGAAGCAGAAAACATCAAACACATGATAACTACAGATACTTACTATGCAATGTTTACTGCCAGTGATTGGCTGTCTTTACTAACCTACAGTATAGTTATCATAGATAGATCGTAAATGTCATAATGTAGACCTTATCTTATAGTTGAACAAGAAATTTGCTACAAAATATTTCAAGAACACTTGTTTTAATGAAAGAAGCTACTGTACACTATGTTAGTTTCGTTTGTACGAGACCCAGTCAGATTCCTGTCAGACACTAGTTGTTTGTTTTCTTCCTTTCCTCAGAGCAAATACAAACTGGCCAGCAAGATGGAGCATCAGACCAGCAAATTCAACACTCTGCCCACAACCCGCGATACCATCCACGCCAAGGACATGGGCAAACTGGTCAGCGAGGTCAGTCCCTACTCTCCATATCAGCTGTTTAGTTGGAGCTGGTATACAGGCTTGAACCTCCATTTCCAGATTTCTCACACAGAGTGAATGAGACTTCCCAAGACTATACAGACCTGAGTCTTTTGTTACCTTTGACATTTTTGTCTCTGCCATTTTGTCCACAGAAACAGTACAAGCAGAAGTTTGAGAAGGAGAAGGGCAAGTCCAAGTACAACAACATGAGTGTGCCTCCCGATGTGCAGCACGCCATGGACGTAGCCAAGAATCAGAGCAATGTAAGTCACTAACCATACTCCTCTAGAAAAATACATCACTATATCTCCTATATTAAAGACATTCAACAGTTCATGCTTGCTTGGTCGTTATTAATCAAGTATTCATTTTTCCATCAGCAGTTGTCACAAAGTGGCTTTTATGTTTTTCACTCTCTATGTCATGCCTTTAATATCAGTCTTTCAATGTGGTGGATTCCCTCTTTCCTCTCTCCATCTCTAGTTTGCCTACAGGCAGGGCGCTAAGGCCAAGCTCAACTACACCTCTGTGGCTATGCGCCCAGACATCATGAAGGCCACCCAGGCCTCCAAGCTCACCAGCAATGTGAGTGTTTAGTACACTGTGAATAGCATACACAGTGGTGAAGACTGTTAGCCTGTTTGGCAAAATGTTGTATTCATTTACCTTTCTGAGTTGAATATGCATGTTTCCACTCTCAGCATGACAGCAACACAATGCATCAAGTCAAATCACCACAGTCTGTGCTGAGCTGTTACTCACTGATGGTTTCTGTATTGTGTCTGGTAGATTGGTTACCGTGACAAAGCTCGCCAGGAGGCTGCCCATGGTGGCTCACTGACCCACCGTCCAGACATCGCTCTGGCTACTGCAGTGTCCAAGCTGACCAGCCAGGTACGGTCAACACCAAACCCTGGGACAGGGTCAAATGGGCTGCAACTTCCTGTCTTTGTCTTGCGACTTCCTTTCTCCTATTGAATGACTCACTGATTGGTTGATTTCTGGTAGCATCTGTTGGGGCTCCTCTGCTTCCATAATTTAAGATTACGTTTTTTCATTTGTGTTATAATTCTATGATATCTGCCAATATTCTTGATTGTTATAGTTTTTCCTCCAGTCTTTTTTGTTTTGTGTTTTGTTTCCTTATACCTGTAGCTATCTTCTTTTTCCCTCTCCCATCGCAAGCTTTTGCAAACACAGACATGCATTCTGCCCTACCAAGCAAAAAGGCAGTAACTGCTCATAGCGTGGAGAAAAATGAGAAAAATGGCTTTAATATACCTTGGTTTCACAGTAACTTTATGCAGTTATTGCTAATATGACCCCCATTTTCTCCAAAACACAATACAATAGAGGCAGGATACTTGTCCACATGATTAGGCATGTATTTAATGTAGCAAAAATGGAATTAACTCATTTTCGACCAAATGAGCAGTTACTGTCTTTTTGCTTGGTAGGGCAGCATAGTGACGCAATAACTATTTTCCTAAATGTCAACAGAAAATATTGTTTTCTATTGCTTTTTTCCTTTTTATTTTTCCTTTTCTCCCTCAGTTGAATCAACGTCTTAAATGATCAATGTCAGAAAAGCCGGGACATCTGGTTAGTCAATGTCTCTGCCTCCTCTGGAATGGCCCCTACAGTGATAGCATGTCATAGGGTTATTGTTGCTGCATCGTTCGACAGAATTGTCTCTGTGCCACGAAGACTGTAAATCCTGTATCAAAGCTTCTGTCTAAAGTATCTCATTCACAACTCTTCTATAGTATAGGCAACACTGAACACTAGGAGGCAGAGTTGACAATTTGATTGGGTTGCCAGCTGTTCTGTCATTGCTTTTTCATTTGGAGCATGATTATAATTAGACTGATTTTTTCCCTCATTTCTATTGGATTTACACACTCTCTCCCTCTTTCTCTCTCTCCCTGACTTTTTGTCAGCTGGTTCCTCTACAGAATAGGAGTCTATCTCAGACTCTCAGCAATGGGATCCCAGCATCACTTTCTCCCTCATTTTCTATTTCTGACTACCATACACACTGTTCCAATGGTATATGAAGTCAATGTTCTGTTTGTACAGTTGCTTCTTCTTAGTGTTGTCTTAATTGCCTTCTGAGGTTAGTTGACTCATTGAAAGTAAGAAAGAATGCTTATTTATTCACTTGTTATACCCACCAGATACATTATAACCAAATAATCCTAGAAGGCAAATTATGTTTTTTGACTTCAATTGGTTATGCTGTATAACAAGGGCTACTAAAACAGCACAGTAAGGAGCTACCTAGATGTAGAAATTCTGAATTTGGATCCCTCTAAAATCATTGAACAAGCCATAAGCCCTTTTTATATTATGTGACCGAATACTGTATTTTTCTCCTCATTAATCTTACTCTCGCTGTGTTTTTCTTGGCTTACCTGCCTCCCAGACACAATTAGACTGAGACTAACACACACACTGCCATATGATATCCCTCCAGGTGCAGTACAAGGCCAAGTTTGACAAGGAGAAGGGGCTCAGGCCAAAGTATGACATGAAGGAGAGTGTGGTTTACAAGACTCAGAAGGATGCACACAAGCTGGCTAGTGAGGTACGTGTTCCACTCTCCCAAGTAGGTTTAGTACTCTTTTAATATGATACATTTGCTTATGGGCTAAGACCTCGTTACTCACAGGTCTTTATCAAATATATACAAAGCGACCAGTACCAAGCAGTTCATGAGAAATGCTATATAAAATTCTATAATAATAAATATATATATAATTACACTATATTCTAATAATATATCCATATAATAGCTCTCTATAATACGATGATGTTCTTCTGTCCGTCTTCTCATCTCACAGGTGAAGTACAAGGGTGACCTGAAGAAGCTGCACAAACCTGTAACAGACATGGCAGAGTCTCTGTCCATGCAGCACAACCTGAGCACCAGCAAGCTGTCCAGTGACGTAAGACAATCTGCACATACCCCTTTGTACTCCCAATACCACCGTCTTCCTACCCGGTAGTGTCATCATCACCATCATCCCTTCTGCATAACCACCACCTTCTCAACAACCAACCACCTCACCACAACAACCCTCCAAGAAAGTCATTCCATATAATTAGGCTTTCCCTAGCTCTCTCTCAGCAGGCAAATCTGGTTGAAATAACTTAATTACGATCAGTTTACAACCAGAAGTAGTTGGAATGTGGTTGTAATGACATCATTTCAACCAGTTTGGTCCTGCTGTGTATATACTGTATGAGATATAGTAAAACACAGATCTGTAGTATCAGAATTTTTGCATCATACTCTTTTACCCATAATCCTCAAGGACATCATCTGGTAGTGACCCTGACCCTTCTCACCTTTGACCTCCAAACTTCCTGTACTAGCACCCGCTATAACCTTCTCCATCTCTTTTTTCATCCATCTATAGTGTTTTCTTTTTCACACGGTCTCTAGCATGTTATCATGTGCTGGATTATTTTTATATTTTTTTTATTAAAAACATTACTTAGTATATCATAACTTAGTCTTCTAGAACTCTCTGCCTTACCTTCTCTTTTCTAATTGTTCTTCATTGCATTCTTTTCATCCCTTTTTATTCACCTTCCTTAACTTTTTTATAAAACATTCTTGTTTAAAATAATATATATTTCTAAATTGGCGGCATTGAGGGAGCTAACGGCAGTGGCTATTTTTCCCCACGTTGTTGTACTGAGCTGCTTTACTGGGCATTGATTCCCTCTTAGTACCAGTACAAGAAGAAACATGAGGACAGTAAGGGTCACTACCTCATGATCGCTGACTCACCAGAACAGCTTCATCACAAGGAGGCTTCAGAACTACAGAGTCACGTAAGTGGCCGATGACTGGGATGACCGATGGACCTGTCCTACTGACATCACCGGGTTTTAACTTTCTATGTTTGAGACAGCAACTTTCAGTTTTAAAATCATCTTTCCAATATTCCATTTCAAAATCGAATCAAATTTTATTTGTCGCACCCGCCGAATACAACAGGTGTAGTAGACCTTACAGTGAAATGCTGAATACAACAGGTGTAGTAGACCTTACAGTGAAATGCCGAATACAACAGGTGTAGTAGACCTTACAGTGAAATGCCGAATACAACAGGTGTAGTAGACCTTACAGTGAAATGCTGAATACAACAGGTGTAGTAGACCTTACAGTGAAATGCTGAATACAACAGGTGTAGTAGACCTTACAGTGAAATGCTGAATACAACAGGTGTAGTAGACCTTACAGTGAAATGCCGAATACAACAGGTGTAGTAGACCTTACAGTGAAATGCCGAATACAACAGGTGTAGTAGACCTTACAGTGAAATGCCGAATACAACAGGTGTAGTAGACCTTACAGTGAAATGCCGAATACAACAGGTGTAGTAGACCTTACAGTGAAATGCTTTATCCTATGACTTGTGAATCTAAATTCTCCCAGGCTTCTTCTCCAACATGTAAAATCATTAAAAAGTGGAACACAATGAAACACAGTTAATGTTTGTATTGTTTACTTGTCAGGGCTTGGTGGACTTGTAAAAACAGTTTTACTGTAAGTGTTGGTTGGCCTGTGTGTTATTATGTAAGTCCTTTTTTAATTAATCCATAAAATCTCCCACTCGTCACTCCATTAAACCTGAGAGGTTTATATTGCGGTCATTATAAATCGGTTCCCATGCTCCCATTTTAAGTGGAGTAAGTGTTCCCTCTAGAAGTCTTCGATGGACACGATATCTGGACCAGAGTTCACTATATTAAAACAGACCTGTCACAAACCTTGTCAGTTTGTGCTCTGAAAACACCTTGTTAAACTGTCATGATGTTATGACAACAGCAGTTGGTATCGTTTAGGCCTCAAGGATAATATTAAATGGCCTATTAAGTCATATTTATTGAATAAAGTAAGTCAACTTTATTCAATAAATGAATTAAGACATTGTGAATATATTTTTCTGACTCCTGTGTGTCCATCCACAGGTGAAGTACAAGGAGAAGTATGAGAAGGCTAGAGGAAAGGCCATGCTGGACTTCGAGACCCCCACCTATGTGACGGCTAAGGAGGCCCAGCACATGCAGAGCGCGGTAAATACACTTTATATAGTTTCAACCCAATATCTAATTGTTTCATACAACAACACCTCTACTTTGCAGTCTGGAGTTTCGCTGATGCTCCGAAGAGAACATGCATGGAATAATATGTTGTTTTTGTCTGTCATTGTATTGGATCTTCTGTTTTATTTGGAAATTCTGTAGACTTGTCTGTTTTTCAAAAGTCTATCTACAATGTCTATGAAATGTGATTTTTCCAATGTGTGATTTGATGTGAAAGTGGAGCGCTGGGACTATGGCTTATGGCAGTCTTGTGTGACACTGACACATGATGTTGTGTAAGTACAGAAAGTGAAATATTCCTCTGATGATCCACGGTTAAGGCACGGTACTGGATGTCTGGTAATCATGTCTCCCTGCTAGTGCACAGACTGACTGACACAAAACAGGAAACGAAACCAGACTGCGTAGATACTTTTTTTTTATATGGACATTTTTTTTAAACTAGTGACTGCTGAAAACCTGGATCCATACAAAAAATATCAGGATTATACATGTATAAAAATAAAGGTTTAAAATATTTTAATATCTGTACAAAAGAACATTATACACACCAGAGGCATACTGTCGTCATACGTAGAGCAGGACACCACTGAGTTGTTCTCAGGAAGTAAAGACTGAGGTGAGGCTTGCATTGTGATGAGACTTGCATGTATCTCAGCTGTGTCTGTCCCTTGTCTTACCTTTGCGGCGAATAGAAAGACTATCATAAGGAATATGAGGAGTCCATAAAGGGAAAGAACCTCTCAGGCTTGGAGGTCACCCCTGCCATGTTACATGTCAGACACGCCACCAAAATAGCCAGCGAGGTAACGAACAGACGTCGACTCCCTTTTGTACCCCTCCCCTTCCTCCTCTTCACCCACCTCTGATAATCATACTAAGACCATCCTAACCACCATAACCCTCCTTCTTTTAATCCCACGTGTGTGACTTTTTCTCCTCAAGAAATTGTCACACCCAGGTTAGTTGTGGTTAACTTGCATGGTTCACCACCCAACGATAATACACTCTATTACTATTACACGTAATACACCCTTCCCTTTTCATAGTACCATAGTAGTGTTGCGTGACTGTTTTAGTTAAAGACTTTGTTTTATTGCCATGTCTGCACTATTAGTGTTATGTATGAACTGTCATCTATGTTGACATTGTGACCTTTGTAGTTCCCACCCATTCCTTCAAAACAACTGTCTTAATTTGTCTGGTTTTTCTGTCTGGTTTGGCTTTTTAAATAACCCTGTTTCCTGTGTTTGTTCTGCATGATGTCCTAATGAAATGCAAACATGAGTGCTTTTGGCAAAAGCCTCATGAACAAACTGTCCTATACCAAATGTCCTGTGGGTATTTTTTGTCTTATTGTTCTATCTGATAAAATTCAATTTTTGTTTTATCAGGCTGCTTACCAAACTCACCAATGTCTTTCCAATGACCAATTTAATGTCTATTTGTCAAAATACGTATTGTATAAAAACAAATGATAATGTCCGACTTGGCAAGTCAATATTTGTCGGTACATGTCAACCAAAACCACAACTGGTTTGTCATAATTTGAAGGGGAGACTTGGTGACTTTGAGATCTATGGGGGAGCGGTATTACTTACCAGGTGAGCAGGTACTGTGTTGCCCTGCCTGTGTTGCCCTGCCTGTCTCTCTGCAGTCTCTCTGTTCCTCCTTCCGCCCTATAGAAAGAGTACAGGAGGGATCTAGAGGAGGGGGTGAAGGGTAAAGGGCTAACTGTTTTTGAGGAAACTCCGGAGCTTTTGAGAGCAAGAAATGCCACTGCTATCCTGAGTCAGGTAGGACTGCTACAGATGGAACAGTCTTCTTCTCCCATTTCTCTCTCCCCTTCCCCGTCCTCTGCTTCCGCCACCTCCTCCTCCTCTTCCTGTTTCATCACCTAACTAACCAGGCAGCTGATTGTTTTTTTTTTCTTGACGCAGGATGACATCACTAATGTGTTTACAACGCAGTTGTCGAGCTAGTAGTGTCATTCCCCCAACCTAGTCCCAGAACTGTTTGTGCTGTCGTGCCAACTACATTGGTGACATTGACCATAGGAGTTTGCAAGACAGTACAAACAGATCTGGGACCAGGCTAGTAGTTCCCCAGGTTAACCAGATAATATGGTGTCTGAAACGACCTACACTACCTCACTGAGATTCACACTAAACCTTCTCCTGTCTTTCAGCTCTGAGTGGACCCTTCCTGTCTCCCTCCCTCGTAGCTTGATTTATCCCATTTTCTTGTTGGTTTGTTTGTGCTAACCTGTTTTAACTTTTGCCATTTTTGGTTTTGCAGTCTCTAAACAAATGAGATCCCTTTCCTTCCTAATATAAATATCCAATAGTTATATTTGAATACTCTAATAAAGAATTGTTTGACTGTGTGCAATGTGGCTGTTTGCAGAAAGAGTACAAGAAGACATTGGAGACAGAGATAAAGGGCAAAGGAATGTCGGCTTTGGCTACAGACACGCCAGACTTCATGAGGGCTAGGAATGCTACAGACATCCTCAGCCAGGTCAGTGGGGCTGGGTACTTGGACCAAGCCATCCTTTTTTTGTGATATGTGCATTAAGTCCATTCATTGTTTTTTGTAATATGTGCACTACGCATTATTTTCAGCATTGTACATTATTGCAATATGTTTTTGATTACTATCAGAGGACTTTTTTTGGAACCTAGAAGATATTTCATATTGTCCAACTGTCTTAGTTATATTTGGGTTTCTGTATAGCTATTTTACATGTAACAAATGCATATTATAATCATAACCATATCCAAATGTTAATGTCTTTCAGTACGGTAATTGTGTACTATACCAAGAATACTGAAAGACCACTCTTCATCAGTGCATGTAGTTGTTATTTAACAAAGAGTGTGTTTCTGAGCCGCAGTTTGTGCCCCTCCTCAGCAAAAGTACAAGCAGACTGCTGAGGCGGACAGGGCGAGCTACACTAGTGTTATCGACACCCCTGACATCCTCCACGCACAGAATATCAGGAACATGGTCAGCCAGGTAAGAGGAATGCTCCGAATGACTATGGAGTGTCCACAAACCATGTTAATAAACTCTCCACAAACCATGTTAATAAACTCTCCACAAACCATGTTAATAAACTCTCCACAAACTATGTAGATTACCTTTGCATTGATATGAGGAATATAGATTGATAGGCGTTGAATATATTGACATCAGAGTTGACCAAGGTGTTGTGTGACTTTTCTCTGTGTGTGTGTGTGTGTGTGTGTGTGTGTGTGTGTGTGTGTGTGTGTGTGTGTGTGTGTGTGTGTGTGTGTGTGTGTGTGTGTGTGTGTGTGTGTGTGTGTGTGTGTGTGTGTGTGTGTGTGTGTGTGTGTGTGTGTGTGTGTGTGTGTGTGTGTGTGTATTGTGTCCAACAGAAAAAGTACAGGGAGGAGGCTAAGAATACCATGTCTCACTATGTGCCCGTCCTGGACACCCCTGAGATGATGAGAGTCCGTGAGAACCAGAAAAACTTCAGCACTGTAAGTAGAACCCTTTTAGAACCTTCTGTTTTAGAATCCTCCGTTTGGAACCAAATGCCCAGGTTCCAGATCTCAGGTTCATCATCACCCATGCCAGTCAGTGGCAGCAAGGTGGCTCTCTGTGTGTCTTCGGTGTCTTGTCTTCAAAGTATTACCTACAATACTTTATATATATTTACAGTATATGTTCATTGTTTTTTTATGAACATGTGTTGTGCTGTCTGAACTAATGAAAACCAGCAGCATACTGTACATTATGTTTATTATGTAATTGTCGATTCAGAAAAGCCAGGCTCAAGGCTTTTTATTGTTCTTGGGAAGAACGGCAGCTAATTACATAGTTGAATCTATATAATTAGAGAATGGCATATTCCATAAATAAAAATAAAGAGATATTTTTTTTCCAGCATAGACTGGACCATGCGGTTTATGCAATTTACTATCGGCAGTAAAAAAAGGCAGTGCGTTTGTAATGTTTCACATATTCATTAGAGCGCCATTGTTTTATCATGGTTGTTGCTTTTTTCTCTTTTCTTGATTTTTTTTGTTATTATTGCGAGACATTTTAACTGCACTTGTGCTCTTTTCCCTGTAGCTTCAGTACCAGACAGACCACCTTAAAAACGTTAAGGGCAAAGTGTCATCAATAAAGGACACCCCTGAAATGCTACGTGTTAAAGAGAATACAAAGAATTTCAGCTCGGTATACCTACTGCTACATGAGTATCTTTAAAAATATGTTTGACCTTTTCTAATAACAGATTTTCACTTTATTTTTTATACCTCCCTTTTCTTGATATTTTTATTTCTTTGCTTATTTTTTGACTCTCTTTTGAACTGAAAGTTAACATTCCCTGATATGCAGCCCTTTTTGATTTAGATAATATAGATATTAACTATGATAGATAGTGCGAGATTAATCCTAGACAAACTTCCCATTAGGCACACACTGGTTGAATCAATGTTGTTTCCACTTCATTTCAACGAAATGACGTTGAACCAACATGGAATAGATGTTGAATTGACGTCTGTGCCCAGGGTTGCTGTATTTTTCCTATAATTAGCAGCTTTAACCTTTAGGTTAATAACATTTTTAGATGTTAAACCTCTGGTTTGTGCAATGCTGAAGTGCCATTATATGGTAATTATTTTACTGTTAGCCAACCGGTGTAATGCTTCAGTTATGTGCCATCTAGAAATGTTTTGTGTCAGGCTAATCGTCGCTCACTACTTTTTGCCTCCTCTTACTGTTTAAAGATTCAGTACAAAGAGGATTTGGGAGGAGGAACAGCTCTGTCAGACACCCCAGAGATGGACAGAGTTAAACGCAATCAGACAAACATTAGCACGGTACACTGTAGTGTGAACCTGCTTTTCTTCTCCTCTCCTCTCCACCCATCTTCACTCAGGCTACACTTCCATGCCATAGGCTCCATGCTGACCCCCACACCACCACCAACACAGTTCCCATAATTTTAAAACTAGACCATATAATGGTTTAATCTTTACATAATGACATCCATTTTTAATTTCCACCTTTTCAACACCGTTCTGCAGAGTTTATACTAATCTCAGAGTTCATTGTCCCAGCAGACTCAACAGAAGTCATCAAACAAAACAATAATTCATTACATCTAAGATCTGTAATAAACTAAACCAAATATCAACCTTTCATTCGCTCAGAAGTTTCCTATTCAGCTACAGTTGAAGTTGGACGTTTACATACACTTAGGTTGGAGTCATTAAAACTCGTTTTTCAACCACTCCAAAAATGTATTGTTAACAAACTATAGTTTTGGTAAGTCAGTTAGGACATCTACTTTGTGCATGACACAAGTAATTTTTCCAACAATTGTTTACAGACAGATTATTTAACTTATAATTCACTGTATCACAATTCCAGTGGGTCAGAAGTTTACATACACGAAGTTGACTGTGCCTTTAAACAGCTTGGAAAATTCCAGAAAATGATGTCATGGCTTTAGAAGGTTCTGATAGGCTAATTGACATCATATGAGTCAATTGGAGGTGTACCTGTGGATGTATTTCAAGGCCTACCTTCAAACTCAGTGCCTCTTTGCTTGACATCATGGGAAAATCTAAAGAAATCAGCCAAGACCTCAGAAAAAAAATGTGTAGACCTCCACAAGTCTGGTTCATCCTTGGGAGCAATTTCCAAATGCCTGAAGGTACCATGTTCATCTGCACGAACAAGAGTACGCAAGTATAAAGACCTTGCGACCATGCAGCCGTCATAGCGATCAGGAAGGGGACGCGTTCTGTCTCCTAGAGATGAATGTACTTTGGTGCGAAAAGTGCAAATCAATCCCAGAACAACAGCAAAGGACCTTGTGAAGATGATGGAGGAAACAGGTACAAAAGTATCTATATCCACAGGAAAACGAGTCCTATATCGACATAACCTGAAAGGCCGCTCAGCAAGGAAGAAGCCACTGCTCCAAAACCGCCATAAAAAAAGCCAGACTATGGTTTGCAACTGCACATGGGAACAAAGATCGTACTTTTTGGAGAAATGTCCTCTGGTCTGCTGAAACAAAAATAGAACTGTTTGGCCATAACAACCTTCGTTATGTTTGGAAGAAAAAGGGGGAGGCTTGCAAGCCGAAGAACACCATCCCAACTGTGAAGCACAGGGGTGATATCAACATGTTGTGGGGGTGCTGATGCTCTTCACAAAATAGATGGCATGAGGGAGGACAATTATATGGATATATTGAAGCAACATCTCAAGACATCAGTCATGAAGTTAAAGCTTGGGCGCAATGGGTCTTCCAAATGGACAATGACCCCAAGCATACTTCCAAAGTTGTGGCAAAATGGCTTAAGGACAACAAAGTCAGGTATTTGAGTGGCCATCACAAAGCCCTTACCTCAATCCCATAGAGAATGTGTGGACAGAACTGAAAAAGCATGTGCAAGCAAGGAGGCCTACAAACCTGACTTTGTTACACCAGCTTTGTCAGGAGGAATGGGACAAAATTCACCCAACTTATTGTGGGAAGCTTGTGGAAGGCGACCTGAAACATTTGACCCAAGTTAAGCAATTTAAAGGCAATTCTACCAAATAATATGAGTTTATGTCAACTTCTGACCCACTGGGAACGTGATGAAAGAAATAAAAGCTGAAATCAATCATTATCTCTACTAATATTCTGACATTTCACATTCTTAAAATAAAGTGGTGATACTAACTGACCTAAGACAGGGAATTTTTACTAGGAGTAAAAGTCAGGAATTGTGAAAAACTGAGTTTAAATGTATTTGGCTAAGGTGTATGTAAACTTCCGACTTCAACTGAACATGGTTTAGAGTGTTATAAACGGTGAATGCTGTAAACTTAACTGCTGTTACTGCTGTTAACAATCGTGACTACATGTGAGCATTCTTGTGCTTTACGCAAGCTGCATTGTCACTGTTTTCAGTGAGGCCTTCATCTTTGCTGCTGTGTGTATGTATAGTATGTGTGTGCTTTATATCTGTCTTGCTTTGTCTCTGTGTTCCTCATGGAACCCCTATGGTAGATAAAGTACAAGGACTCATTGGGTCAGGGAACAGCCATCTCAGACCTACCTGAGGTGAAGAGGGTTCGTGAGATGCAGAAGAACATCAGCTCGGTATTAAAGTTTCTATCTAGCCCCGTCTAATTTCCCAACCAACAAACTCCCAAAAATGTCATACCTTCTCTGTCGTATGACCCCTAACTGACCTCAAATTATGTCCCCTAAACTATCAGTGGTTATTCTCCTGACCTTTGACTCCTGTGTGCCAAGATGAAGCCAAGCGCTTCCTCATGAAATCAAAATAACATAACTTCCTTTTTTCCTCCAAACTAAAGGCTCAAATAGAACCATCCCCTTTTCGTTTTCTTGTTTTTCAATCTGTGTCCCACCAGACAAACAAACTGCATTTAGATTTTTCTTCTCCAATTTTTGTTTCAAATAATTTCATCATACTTTTTAATTAAAAAAATATATATTCTCAGTTTCTTTACTGTAGTGCTGTGAGATTTCAGAACAGTAGTTTAACTGTAACCCAAACCTTTGCATGTATTTTATGGCGGCCATCATAAGTTTACAATATCCTTTGTTTGTATTTAAGTGGGCAATCAATCCTCTTGCTGACTGGTTGTCCCTGTGTTACTGTTTAAAGATTCAGTACAAAGAGGATTTGGGAGGAGGAACAGCTCTGTCAGACACCCCAGAGATGGACAGAGTTAAACGCAATCAGACAAACATTAGCACGGTACACTATCGTGTGACCCTGCTTTTCTTCTCCTCTCCTCTCCACCCATCTTCACTCAGGCTATACTTCCATGCCATAGGCTCCATGCTGACCCCCACACCACCACCACCAACACAGTTCCCATATTTTTTTAAACTAGACCATATAATGGTTTAATCTTTACATAATGACAACCATTTTTAATTTCCACCTTTTCAACACCGTTCAGCAGAGTTTATACTAATCTCAGAGTTCATTGTCCCAGCAGACTCAGCAGAAGTCATCAAACAAAACAATAATTCATTACATCTAAGATCTGTAATAAACTAAACCAAATCTCGACCTTTCATTCACTGAGGTTTTCTATTCAGCTACATTGTGTATAGTGTTATAAACTGTATATGCTGTAAACTTCACTGCTGTTAACAATCAGGACTGTTTTACCTACATGTGAGCATTCTTGTGCTTTACGCCAGCTGCATTGTCACTGTTTTCAGTGAGGCCTTCATCTTTGCTGCTGTGTGTATGTATAGTATGTGTGTGCTTTATATCTGTCTTGCTTTGTCTCTGTGTTCCTCATGGAACCCCTATGGTAGATAAAGTACAAGGACTTGTTGGGTCAGGGAACAGCCATCTCAGACCTACCTGAGGTGAAGAGGGTTCGTGAGATGCAGAAGAACATCAGCTCGGTATTAAAGTTTCTATCTAGCCCCGTCTAATTTCCCAACCAACAAACTCCCAAAAAACTCATACCTTCTCTGTCATATGACCCCTAACTGACCTCAAATGATGCCCCCTAAACTATCCATGGTTATTCTCCTGACCTTTGACTTCTGTGCACCAAGATGAAGCCTAGCGCTTCCTCCTGAATACTAAATAACGTAACGTCCTTTTTCCTCCAAACTACAGGCCCAAATAGAACCATCTCCCTTTAGTTTTCTTGTTTTTCAATCTGTCTCCCACCAGACAAACAAACTGCATTTAGATTTTTCTTCTCCATTTTTTTATTTATGATAATTTCATCAAACATTTATTTTTTCTTCTCAGTTTCTTTACTTACTGTAGTGCTGTGAGATTTCAGAACAGTAGTTTAACTGTAACCCAAACCTTTGCATGTATTTTATGGCGGCCATCATAAGTTTACAATATCCTTTGTTTATATTTAAGTGGGCAATCAATCCTCTTTCTGACTGGTTGTCCCTGTGTTACTGTTTAAAGATTCAGTACAAAGAGGATTTGGGAGGAGGAACAGCTCTGTCAGACACCCCAGAGATGGACAGAGTTAAACGCAATCAGACAAACATTAGCACGGTACACTGTAGTGTGAACCTGCTTTTCTTCTCCTCTCCTCTCCACCCATCTTCACTCAGGCTACACTTCCATGCCATAGGCTCCATGCTGACCCCCACACCACCACCAACACAGTTCCCGGATAAAAAAACTAGCCATATAATGGTTTAATCTTTACATAATGGCATCCATTTTTAATTTCCACCTTGTCAACACCGTTCTGCAGAGTTTATACTAATCTCAGAGTTCATTGTCCCAGCAGACTCAACAGAAGTCATCAAACAAAACAATAATTAATTACATCTAAGATCTGTAATAAACTAAACCAAATCTCGACCTTTCATTCGCTCAGAGGTTTTCTATTCAGCTACATTGTGTATAGTGTTATAAACTGTATATGCTGTAAACTTCACTGCTGTTAACAATCAGGACTGTTTTACCTACATGTGAGCATTCTTGTGCTTTACGCCAGCTGCATTGTCACTGTTTTCAGTGAGGCCTTCATCTTTGCTGCTGTGTGTATGTACAGTATGTGTGTGCTTTATATCTGTCTTGCTTTGTCTCTGTGTTCCTCATGGAACCCCTATGGTAGATAAAGTACAAGGACTCATTGGGTCAGGGAACAGCCGTCTCAGACCTACCTGAGGTGAAGAGGGTTCGTGAGATGCAGAAGAACATCAGCTCGGTATTAGAGTTTCTATCTAGCCCCGCTTAATTTCCCAACCAACAAACTCCCAAAAAACTCATACCTTCTCTGTCGTAAGACCCCTAACTGACCTCAAATAATGTCCCCTAAACTATCAGTGGTTATTCTCCTGACTGTTGACTTCTGTGTGTTAAGATGAAGCCAAGCGCTTCCTCCTGAATACTAAATAGCGTAACATCCTTTTTCCTCCAAACTAAAGGCCCAAATAGAATCATCCCCTTAAATTATTTTTTTCAATCTGTTTTTGTCCTACCAGACAAATTGCTCTGAGAGTTTTCTTCATTTTTTGTTTCTATTAATTTCATCATACTTTTAAAAAATCTTTTGATTTTATTTCTACTCAGTTTCTTTACTGAAGTGCTGTGAGATTTCAGAACAGTAGTTTAACTATAACCCAAACCTTTGCATGCATTTGATGGCAGCCATCATAAGTTTACAATATCCTTTGTTATTATTTGAATGGGCAATCAACCCTCTTTCTGACTGGTTGTCCTGGTGTTACTGTTTAAAGATTCAGTACAAAGAGGATTTGGGAAGAGGGACAGCTCTGTCAGACACCCCAGAGATGGAGAGAGTTAAACGCAATCAGCAACACATTAGCACGGTACATAGTATTATAGTGTGATCCACCTACCTACCTTTCATCTACCATCCATATACTCCTGTCTGTCCTGCTCCTGTTATTCAAGCCCCTGTACAACTCAAACCCCTCTTTAATTCCCCCTGTCCAACCCTTTCCAATCTCACCCCACCTCAAAACTGTTATCTGTGAAAGATACCCTATTAAACCAGCCTTTATCACCATCTCATCAAACATATCATGTAGTAATGATACTAATGTAGCTTGTTCCAGTTAAACATACATTTTTCCCAAAAATGAACCAAGTAGATGATGATTTTACAATGTCAAGTTCTCTGGTAACATGTGACTATGTCTGAACAATATATTGGTAGAGGAACCACTCTCTGTGATTACATGTTTCCATCTAAAGAGGTGAGGCCCAAAATGCTGTTGCTGAAGTTGTTGCTGTGTTCTGTGTGTTCATTCTAACTTTATTCCTCTGTAGTTGCTCTTGTCTTTGTGCTATTATGAGTTCAATGCCATTTGTAGCTGCTGTCTGTCTCTGGCTTACGGTTGCTCTCTGTGTATGTCCATTGTGACATCTCCTCTACTCTGCATGGGACCCGTGCTGCTGATCTGATGTGTAGATAAAGTACAAGGACTCGTTGGGGCAGGGCACAGCCGTCTCAGACCTACCAGAGGTGAAGAGGGTCCGTGAGATGCAGAAGAACATCAGCTCGGTACTAGAGGAAACCATTGAACCCACCAACACGTGTTTCTGTGTTTCTCATTGGGTTTAGTTGACATTTGAGCATGACCCTCCCTCACCTGACCATCCCTCACCTCCTTAAACTGTCTTCTTTATCTGCTGACCCCTGACCCCTCATCATCAACCCTCATATACTCCTTTTATCTTCCTGCATCAGCGATGCCCATCGGTTCAGGCTGGGGCTCCCTAAGCTACAGCCCCTGTCATCAACAATCAAAAATCCTAATATAACACATCCGTCCTTCTCCCTCCTATCTATCCATCCATCCACCTTCCAACATCAGTAAATCACCTTTGACTCTCCCTTAATTCCACCCTCAGCCAAAAACACCCTCTACGATGTGGCTCCCTCATGTTGAGTGTTTTTGCTTTTCCATTTTTCCCTTTTTTCCCACAAAGTTTTTATCTCCTCTCCACAGCAGTGTTAGTTTTGTGTTATTATATCTCCTGTTTTAGTGTGGCAACTAACATCCTTGCCATGCTGTGGAGGCTGCAGATGTTTTAGTGTGTGTGTGTTGGGTTGCTGTCTGTGTTATTGCAGTGTGTCTTACGGTCCCCTGGGGGGCATTGTGTTTCTGTTCTGTAGGTGTTGTATAAGGACAGTTCTGCTAAAGGAACACCCCAAGTGTTCACTCCAGAGATGGAGAGAGCAAAACGGAACCAGGAACAAATTAGCTCGGTACACCAGCCATCCTCCATGACCTGTGTGCCCCTTTAGAACCCACGTTAACCCTCTTTAACTCCTCCTTCTTTAGTTAACCATATTAATCAGATCTACAGTAGTCAGCCTCTACTCTCCTCATCTCTTTTAATACCACCCACCAGCTGTGATGTGTTGTCTGTATTATCATCGCTAACCCTCTCCCTTGTCCTTGAAACTAGTCAACTTCCTCCTGTTCCCCTGACTTTCTCACACTCCAATCACCCCCATTAAGGATTGGAAAACACACTCCTAACCCCCTTATGAATTGGGACACACCCTCTTAATCCACACCCACTCTGAATGTTTGAATCTCTCTGCTAATATCATCTGTCGGAGGTCCCAATAATAAGCCCTTCTCAGAGTGGGCCTATCTGTTAACTCTGGTGCTCACGTTGTTCCTCTGCTGTCCTCTCTGCCATCCCACAGGTGTTGTACTCTGACAGCTTCCGTAAGCAGGTCCAGGGCAAGGCTGCCTTTGTGTTGGACACACCTGAGATGAGACGGGTCAAGGAGACTCAACGCAACATTTCTGGAGTTAGTCTCTGGTTTTTATAATGTTATTAACCTTGCAAAGTCATTTATATGTAATAACTGATGCCAGACAAAAAGGTATCACTTTCATAATTCGTCCCAATGTTAAACCATACCACTTAAATTGAACTAGGCTTTCCACTTAGTCCTTTATTAATATGAAATAACACATGCCATACCAAGTTGATTACTCCTTCCCTACTGATGTAAAACCATCCCAGTGCTGTGTCCACCAGGTGAGATACCACCAGGACTTTGAAAGGACAAAGGGCAGCTTCACTCCCACTACCTCTGACCCTGTCATGGACCGCGTGAAGAAGAACACCCAGGAGTTCAGCGACATCAACTACCGTGGCATCCAGAGACGCGTGGTCGAGATGGAGAAGAGACGTGTCGTGGAGCACGAACAGGAGACTGTCACTGGTACCCAGTAACACACACACACACACACACACACACAGTAGTGCCGTGAATCAATCTGAAACAGTGCTACAGCCAGTGGTGGAAAGTACAAATACTACTTAAGTTGTTTTTGGGGGTATCTGTTTTTGACAACTTTATTTTATTTAGGTATGTAGTGGAATAGAATTGTGTACTTTTTACTCCATACATTTTCCTGACACCCAAAAGTAGTCATTACATTTTGAATGCTGAGCAGGACAGGAAAACTGTCCAATTCACACACTTATCAAGAGAACATCCCCGGTCAACAATAATTTATACTTTTACTTTTGTGCATAAGTATATTTGAGCAAGTACATTTACTTTTGATATTTAAGTATATTTAAAAACAAATACTTGTTGACTTTTACTATGAACGTGTCTTTACTTTTACTTAAGTGTGCCAATTGGGTACTTTTTCCAACGCTGGCTACAGCGCGCTTGACATTTAAGGTAAATCCCAACTGAATTTTACCTAAAATCAATGCGCTAACTTTGCCTTTAAAAACCACATTATCTACAAGCGCGGTCGGATTGAATCCAGGCCTAGATATACGATGTACTTTTTAACGCAGAATGGGTCAGAATACGTACATGGACAATGAAGAAAATTGCAGGTATTGGAAACCCCAGCAGACCATTAGCCTCTCTGTCTGTTCACCCTCAGATCTACGCGTGTGGCGCACCAATCCCGGCTCTGTGTTTGACTATGACCCTGCTGAGGACAACATTCAGTCCAGGAGTCTGCACATGATGTCAGGTGAGAGATGCCTGGGCATGACATGATTTACATTACAGGAAATCATATAAATGAAAGAATTCTGAATTAGTTATACAGGTAACAGCCAAAATAATGGAAACACCAGCAACATGTCTCAATAGGTTGTTGGGCCACCACGAGCAGCCAGAACGGCTTCAATGCGCCTTGGCATAGATTCTACAACTGTGTTGAACTCCTGTCACGAGGAATGCGTAACAATTCCATAATTTGGTGTTTTGTTGATGGGAAACGCTATCTCAACCTGCCACTCCAGAATCTCCCATAAGTGTTCAATTGGGTTGAGGTCTTGTGACTGAGATGGCCATGGCATATGGTTTACATCGTTTTCATGCTCATCAAACCATTCAGTGACCATGTGTGCCCTGTGGATGGGGACATTGTCATCCACTCCCATCAGGATAGAAATGATTAATCATAGGTTAAAGGTGATCACTCAGAATGGCTGTGTATTTACTGCCGCTTACCTTGCCCTCTCTGTTTATTCCACGTGTAACTTTTTGTTGTTGTATGTTTCGAACTGCTGTGCTTAATCTTGGCCAGGTCTCAGCTGTAAATGAGAACTTCAACTAGCCTACCTGGCCAAATAAAGGGGAAATAAAAATAAGTGGTTGAGTGGACATGAACCATGCCAGGAAATGCACCCCACACCATAACAGAGCAGCCAGAACCAAATCTAATCAACTTGTATTTGTCACGTGCCGAATACAACGGGTGGAGACTTTCCCGTGAAATGCTTGTTCACGAGCCCTTCCCAACGATGCAGATAATACCAAATAATAATACAAATATTAAAACGAGGAATAAAATACCCAAGAATGGAGCTATATACAGGGAGTACCAGATCAATATGGAGCTATATACAAGGAGTACCAGTACCAGATCAATGTGGAGCAATATACAAGGAGTACCAGATCAATGTGGAGCTATATACGGGGAGTACCAGATCAATGTGGAGCTATATACGGGGAGTACCAGATCAATGTGGAGCTATATACGGGGAGTACCAGATCCAGATCAATGTGGAGCTATATACAAGGAGTACCAGTACCAGATCAATATGGAACTATATACAGGGAGTACCAGTACCAGATCAA